>NW_027189130.1:5173283-5197887 GCF_040958095.1 Procambarus clarkii
GCTGGAAAGTAACCGCAGTCGGTTCCGGCACGGCAACCGTGCGCAACACCTGTCGTAAGGCGGGCCTTGCTAGCAGTGCAACGACTGGCGGTACGGCTACGATTATCAAAACCGTGATGCGCTTCCCGAATTCGGATGGTCTCTGCATTGGCCCTGAAGCAAATATCGGCACAGTAAACAACCTTGTCATCGAGGGTGGCGGTGAGGCCACTGGCGCTGACTACGGCTTTGTGGTCGGCTATCGTGCGGGCCAGCAGCCGGTAGGCGCGACGTCCAACATCCGCACAAGCGGCGCAAGCGCACGCATTGATGCTAACTTCGGCGTAAACAATTTCGACCGTTCTGGCATCTGGGTCGGTTACGGCAGCAGCCTGTACGGAGAAGGCCGATTTACTGCCTGCGGCAACGGCGAGGCAGGGATGGAAGCGGATAGCGGTGGCTTTGTCACTACCGGCTGGTACTCGCAGCAGCCCGTGTTTAACGGAAACGGTGGTAACGGCCTGCTGGCATACAACTGTTCTGGTATCTGGGCCGGCGGCTTTGTTGTGGCTTGCGGCAACGGCAATCACGGCATTGCCTCGCTTGTCGGCAGTGCAATCGTACTGGGCTCCATCGGCTGCCATGCAGCGATGAACGTCGGCAGCGGTGTGGCAGCAGAAGATGGCAGCGCAATTGATGGCCAAAAGTTTCAAGCCAAGAGCAATAGCAGCTCCGGCCTGCGATCTGTACGCGGCGCGTCTTTTGTCGGCACGGACAGCGTTTCTACTGGCAACGGTCTGTATGGCGCATATTCCGCTGGTGGCGCGAACATGACTGTTACCGGAGCAACCTTGACTGGAAACGCCAGCCACGGCGCGTACACGCTGAATGGATTCCTCGATGCCAGCAACGCCACCAGCACGGGCAACGGTGGTTACAGCTACTTGAGTAGCGGCGGGAATATGAGGGTGCCAGGCGCATTCGGTAGCACTAGCACATCTGGTGATTTTGCCGCTGTTAATGGCGGTGTGATGGACGCCACCAGCACAAAAGGCGCTGACGCATCTACTGGTGCGCGATACTTTGCCGATACGCGGGGCTTCATCAACGCTATCGGATCGGTACAGACGGCAGCGACATACAACCCTCCGTACAACACCGTCAGTAATCGCAACTCGCTAATTCTGTCAAAAGACATTCAGCAGAAAAGTGGTATTTCGCGTTACGCTCAATCTTTCAATGACGGCACCACCAGCTATACGCCAAACATTGATAACGGGCAGCATCATAACGTGACTTTTTCTGGCTCCGCGTCTTTTGCCATCGCCAATCCGACAAACGCGCCAAACATCGCGCACGAGATGGTTATTCAACTCAAGAATAGCAATGGGGCGACGGCAGTTACACCTAGTTTTGGTAGTGCTTTTGTAACCGGCACAGTGGCGGCAATTTCTGCCGGGGGGAATTCGTCCGTTTATACCTTCAGGACGTATGACGGTGCGAAATACGTCCTCACCGGGAAAATTGAAAATGTTGTTATTTAGCGTGGTCTTATTATGATTCTACTTTCCGCAGGACACAGCAACACAGACCCTGGCGCTGTAGCAAACGGCGTCAGGGAGGCAGATATCGCTGTTGAAGCCCGCAACATCGTGCGACACAAGCTGGAATCTGCCGGTTTCCCGGCAGTTTCTGATGGCACGGGTTCGGATAACCAACCACTGGCTGCAGCCGTCAAACTCATTGCCGGAAAGACTCTGGCAGTGGAGTTTCACTGCAACGCTGCCGTCAATCCTTTGGCTGGCGGTGTTGAGTGCATCAGCCTGCCATCGCTAAGAAAGGAGTCGCAGGCGATTGCTGCGGCTATCAGCAAGGCCATGGGCATCAAGCTGCGCGGTGACGCCGGGTGGATCGATCAAACGAAATCAGCACGCGGAAGGCTGGCATTCGTGAGCGCTGGCGGCATCATCGTGGAGCTGTTTTTCTTGAGCAATCCCGCCGAGCTAAAGACTTGGCAGGAAAAGAAGTGGCTTATTTGTCAGGCGATTGCTGATGCAATTGCTAAACTACAGGAGTAACAACTACATGGAATGGATCATGGAAAACTGGACTGACCTTTGGAGCATCGCCACTGGCGTTGTGACCGTCGCATCTGTCGTGGCAAAGCTGACGCCGACGCCAGCAGATGATGCAGTAATGGGCAAGATCGTTGCGCTGATTGACTTGCTGGCGCTCAACAAATCCAGAAAGTGAGGTGATCTATCTCACGCCACGGGATAACTGGCGGGTATCTGCTGGAATGAACTAGGCCACCTTCGGGTGGCTTTTTTGTTGGCAAAAAAACACCCGCGCAAGGCGGGCGAAGGGGAGTGAAAACCAACACCAAGCCGTTCCAGCCTAACCGCATCACCCTACTGGAACGGGGGTAAAAGTCTGCGCTACAGTCGCAGCCATGCGTTATATCCGGCTTGGTGTTGCGACTGCTTACGCCAGTCAATCGCGCCTTGCAGATAACCAGCTGGCGAAGCCGGAAAGGAGACGGAGGAAGTTCGTACTACTGGCGTAAACCGGCTTCCTCCCTAGTGCTTGTCATTATCTGCGTTGACAGCGCCTAGTATATGTACCGTAAACCGCCATGCTGGTTCACACTTTCCCGTTCCAGCAACTCAGGGTAAGGTTCCCGCTCATTTATGCCCCTGAGCGGCCAGCGTGTGATGCTGGGAAATGCGGGGCGATACCAATACAGCTACATACTGCGCAGCTTTCTCAAGGCTGCTAGATTTTTCGGCTATTGGCAGTTTCAGGATTGCCGCCCTTACTTCCATCACTGGATTGCCTGCTTCGCATCTTACTGCGCGTAAGTGGAGAGCAGCCTGTATGTGTTTTGGTGCTGGTGGCCGGCTGGCAGTTGCCGGCTTGCCCTTCAGAGTGGTCATAGTGCAAGCTTCCAATGACTGGAGCCGCCTACCCGACATTTGCCACCATGCTCTGTCGCGCATCGCCACTGCGCATCACCAACAACCCAAACTATATACACCAACCTAAACCGCGTCAACCTTTTTTCGCTTCAACGTATCAGGAAACTTCGGAAAGTACGCCCAGCAGTCAAAACCGGATTGCCATTGGCCGATGGTGGTAATGCCGCGCACGCTGTCGCCAAGCAGCAGCTTTACACCAATTGGCGGTGCAACGATGCTGGCGTCGATCATCACTACGTTGGGATTTGTGGGAATGTCGTGCTTCACTTCTCACTCACCCCCGCCTTGCGTTCGTTGCACTGATGCTGCGCACCGTGGAATGCCGCTTTCTTGCGGGCTTGGAAAATCCAGTTATTGCGCCGCTGTCGATTCATGATAAACCCCCTCCCAAATATGCCGATACTCTTCGCCGCGCCAAACTTCGCGGCCTTCTTCATGCTCCGGCGCTGTCAGTGAACCATGCTTGATGCGCTGGTGCACGTTCTGGCGTCGGCAGTTCATGTGCTGAGCCATGGTGGCAACGGTAACGTAACCAGGGTATGCAGGACGCTCTACGATACCTGCCAGCTTGGCTTCATCCACACGCTGCATGCCTGCAAGCATGCGCGTTACTTCCAGACGATGCACGCCCATGTGAACGGCCATGCTGTCGCGTGCTGTTTTCCAGCTGCCAACCTTGCGGGCCAGCTGCTGGCACTTCTCTTTGAATGTGGTCATTATTGACACCTCCTAATGCGGAGTATATCAGGTATTGACGGCGTGTTGTGCGTTGTATTCTGCGATGCACTTATGCACCTGCTCAGCGCCAATATCCAGCGCACGGAGCCAGACATGCGCATGAACCGTCGGCAGCATCATGTCGAAATACTTGATTGCCCTGCTAACCGCCTTCATCTGGTCGCCTGTTAAAACCATGCGCCGCGAACCGAGATCAATGCGCCGCTTGTCGGCATCAACCCAAGCTTGGCACGCATCGTAAACTGCGCGGATGACAGTCTGGTTTTTGTAGCTGGTAACGGTTGACAGCATGGCTTGCAGGTAAACGCTGCAAATGTTCAGACTATCAATATCTGCAACGCCGCGCCGAATCTCTTCCAGATGAACCAAAAATGTCATCAGGTAATTGTCTGCCGCTTTGCGACCTAGCATTCTGTTGCTCATTTTTTCTTCCTTTCCCTGCTGCACGCCACACACGACGACGTGCTTACATGTCTAAGTGTTCCGCCGCACTTATTACACGGGCGGCCATTGTAGTGGTATTTGCCTTCGGCCTTGGCCTGCTTCCTTGCCTCGCTGGCCTGCTTGCTAGTCATGACTGGCACGCCTTCATGCTTCATAGCAGCCATTCTCTTATCTCGCAGTCGTTTCAGGTGGCAGTCTCGGCAGCCGTTGTTGCTGGTGTATCGCACACTGCAACCGCACTTTGCGCATGCCTGACCGGCGTATAGCGTAGCGCCGCTGCGCAGCGCCTCCTGCCTAGACTCATCTACCGCCTGCCGCGTGGTGATATGGCCGTAGAAGCTGCCTTTCTGGATCTGCTGCACGCAGAATGCTAGACCGGCTACCATTTCGTTGCCTCCCGCTCTTCGCGCTTGGCCTGCGCAATCCTGGCACGCTCGGCTACCGATTTCGGGCGGTACACAGTAGATTCCAGCCTGCCAAGCGGCTGCATCAGCTCTTGGTGGCGCTTTTCAATTACCGCTTGGATGCGGATGTTCATGGGTAGGGCTTTGGTGTTCATTGCATGGCCTTTCCGATTTCTGCGGCTGCGCGGACGATGGCGCGGCGGGTTGCTGTCCGCACGTCGAGCAACGGGTCGGCAACCTCCGCCATCCGCCCGCACGTTGCGGAGCCGGCAGCAGAACACGCTACGCCAGAACTTGTGCGTGCCACTGGGTACACGCTCAGGCCAAGATCGCACGCCAGCCTCAGCGCGTCGCCGTCGTCGGTGAGTGGGTTCCACTCGTCAATTAAAACACCGTCAAAATTGTAAGCTGTGTACGCTTGAAGATCTTCGTACCATATCACGCGGTAGCCAGCAGCCTTCGCCGCCAGTTCCATCAGTTCACGATCTGTCATTTGAACGCACTCCCAATCCGCACCGGCATTTCCAGCTCACGCAACTGGCGAGCGGCAAGATTCAGCTTTTTCTCATGCTCGGCGATCTCTGCGGCAATCTTTGCCGCCTCATGGTGGCAACCTTCAATGCTGGCCGCGTGGTGGCGAATCTTGCGCTTCAGAAAGTATTTTTTGATGGTGATTAGCATGTCGTTACTCCTTGATATTGAACACCCACATCAGCCCGCGCTGGATGTGGTCGAAGATGTAGAATGCCGCCTCGGCGAAGTGGTGCATGGTTAGTTCCAGATAATTCTGGAGGATGCGTCATCCCACTTGCCAACAGGCTCTTGATAGCCCTGCTCGCCAAGCCGGTAAACGTTGCCGGTCTCGTGATAGCAATAGAACTGCCCGCACGGCGTAACCCAGTTGCCAAACTCAATCTTGAAGTGATTCATGAAGTTTTTGGTAAGCATTTGGATCTCCTTTGCTCCCTACGTTTCGATGTGTCCAATATATACGCCACATCTCGACGCGTCAACAAGAAGAAAGCCGCACGACGGCGGCTGTTGTTTTGTTGCATCACTTAGCGATCGGTAAGCCAGGATTGGCTTTGCGCCATGCTTCCATTTCGTCAGACGTCATGGCCAAACCTCCGCATGATGCTTGCCAAGTCTGGCGGGCTGTAGGTGTCAGGTTTTTGCACTTTCCCGTCCTCGCGCTTGATCGTGGTGAATCCGCCCTGACCATCCGGCACGCACTTGCTCATGTTAGAGCGCATGACTTCGTGCCAGCCTGCCTGGATCATGTTCGGGTGCCAGCGCGACAGCATGCGCCCGATGTGCACGACGAGGATGTCTAGGTCGGCATCAAACTCTTCCACTTCGCTGTTGGCAACAACGACTGCATCAATACGCTCATCAAGTTCTTCTTCAAGCAATTTTTCGTACATCACGCATTGCTGATAATTGAACTCACCAACCGTCTGCCCGCATGCACGCATGAACTGCGCCTGATCGCCGATAATGTCCATGTTCATTTCAAATCATCCTCACTCTGTCGTTTCAGTTCTTCAATGTCCCTCAGGACTTTTCCCATTACCCAGCAGTTGCCAAACACAACTGCCGCAACCAACCACAAAGCAACCCAGATCATGCCAACCCCTGCTTTCTCCGGATGTGCATCCGGTACTCGTAATCATCCATGCAGTCTTTGCTGCAAAAATGTGCTGCCGTCTCTTCTTCGCAGTTGTGGCAGAAGCCGGTCAGCGGCAGTGCGTCGGTCGGTACGTGCGCCAGGCTATCGGCCAAGAACAACTCCGCGGCGTCGTTGGCGGTGTCGATGATGTCGGCCATAACTCAAACCCTCATCGGCATAACAACACAGCGCAGCGCGGAATCAGTGCCAGAAATCAGCACCGCGCCAGAAGCGCCGCTACGGAATGCCATGTTTACCACGTCGCCGTCAATGGCGCTTGCCGCATCGCGCAGATAGTGGAAGTTGAAGCCGCATTCGATGGTTGCACCGTCGTGCTGAACTTCGATTTCGTCGTTCGATTCCTCGCCGTCAAGATTCTTGCACGCTACCGACAGCACATTGCCGTCAATCTTCACCAGTGCGCCATTCAGTCGGTCGTTGGCAAGAATAGATGCGCGTGCGATGGAGTCCAGAATCTCGGCCTTGCCAGCAATCACCAGGTTGTCGTTAGCGCGCGGGATTACTCGCTCCCAGTCGGGGAATCGGCCTTCAATCAGCTTGCTCTTGATCGTCAGGCTGCCAAGGTCAAACAGTGCATAGCGGTCGTTGATCTCTACCGACACAATGGAATCGACCGGCTTGAGCTGGCGCATCAGTTCGTCAGCAGCTTTCTTTGGCAGAATGGTGGAAAACTTAGGGCATGGCACGTCGGTTTTGATAGTCGCCAGTCGGTGGCCATCGGTGGCAACGGCAGTCAGTACGCCATCAGACACCAGATGCACGCCGTTCAGGTAGGTGCGAATATCGGCAATGGCCATGGCGTGCGAAACGCTGCCAATGGCTTTGTGTAGCGCCGCTTGCGTGATCTCAAACTTTGCCGCGTCGCTGGCCTTGTACTCCGGCATTTCCGGGTAATCTTCGGCGGGCATGGTGGCCAGGTTGAAGCGACTACGGCCAGCCTTCACCAGCAGCTTGTTGCTGTCCAGCGTCATGCTGATTTTGTCGTCAGATTTCAGTGCACTGATGATCTGGCCAAACTTCTTGGCCGGAACGGTCACGGCAAAATCATCGCCCACAATGCTGGCTTTGTAGTGCATTTCCAGCTCAAGATCGGATGCGGTGAAGGTAACGCCATCGCCATGCTTTCGAATCAGCAGGTTGGTGACGATTGCCATGGTGGATTTGCTCGGCGCTACGCCAGCGGCGGATTTTACGGCGTTGCCGATTTCGGCCTTAGTGGTGGTAATGGTGGTCATTTGAACTCTACTTTCAGGTAAGGTTTATCTTGCTCTGCGGCCACGTACTGAAACGCTTTGCCGCCCATTTCTATTACGCCAGTGCATGCACTGGTCAGCCACAATGTAACGCCTTTCAGCGGTCCATCAATGCAGGCAAATGCTTGCTTCTTTGGCGGCATCATCTTGCTGCGATATGGCGCTGGCTTTTTGAGCAAACGCGTCACGCGGTCGGTTTTTCGCGTCATCTTCGGCATGTCGGTTTCCTTTGTTGACGCCGTGATTATGTGCGTACAGTGCGCCGCCGTGAAATTGATATTTGCTAACGGCGGCGCGGGAGTGATTAGTCAAACAAGCCCATAGTGCCTTGCTCAATCTCGGCCATGTTTTTGAGTGCTTGGCCGTAGTAGCTCGGCTTCAGCTCACTGCCAATGAACCGGCGACCCATCTTGACGGCGCAATAGCCCTCACTGCCGACGCCGGTGAATGGCGAAAACACCAGATCATCTTTGGCCGTCCACAGGTCCAGCGCACGCTCGATAACGTCCAGTTGCAGCGGGCAGATGTGCTTTACATCGTCCTCGTCGCGGGCTTCGCGGAAATTCAGCGTGCGGGTCTGATTGATGTCAAACCACACCGGCGAAGCGTAACGCTGCCACATATCAACCGGGAATTCTTCAGCGGTGTGGCTGATAGGCTTAGGATTGTCGCCAGGCTTGCGGAAGATCACCAAATAGTCAGCCAAACCCTGACGGCTCATGCTGGAGTCTTTCTTGATGGTCTTGTGCAGTAGCCCCAGCGCCTTGGTGCGCTGCATGGCTACAACGGGATCTTTCCAGATGCAAACCTCGCTGTGATAGATAAAGCCAGCGGCCTGATGTGCGCGGATAATGTCGCCACGAAAATCACGAATGCCGATAAAGCCGTCATTCACTTTGCTGGTGGTCAGGTTCATGCAATGCACCGCTACCAGTCGGCCAGGCTTGGTAATGCGCATGATCTCTTCGATAAGGTACTGGTAATGCTGGCGGAAGTCCTCGCTGGACTTATTGTTGCCCATGTCTCGGTCGCTGTTTGAATATGTGAAAAGCGACTCAAAAGGAGGCGAATAAATTGTGAAGTCAATGGACTCGGACTCGATTTCACGCGCAAGATCAATGCAATCCGCGTTGTGGATAGTCCAGCCATTGCCGTGCGCGACTTGACGCACGTACTCTGTTTTCTCGATGGACGCCCCGAAAATCTCTTTCTTCATGCTATCGCTCATGTGCTTCACCATTTCCGCACCCATTTGGGCGTTTTGATCTTCTTTGCGTTGAATATTTGCCACCACTGCGCCTTCAGATTCTGCACTGATGACATGGACGTTCACTTCTTTGGTCTGGCCAAACCGATAGAATCGGCGGATTGCCTGATAGTACTGCTCCCAGCTGTCGGAAAGTCCGACGAATGCGGTGTTGTGGCAATTCTGGAAGTTCATGCCTGAGCCGAGAATCTTCGGCTTGCTGACCAGCACGCGGATGCTGCCATCAAGAAAAGCGTGAACAGACTCTTCTTTGTGTTCGATGCTGTCGCTACCTGATACGTCCACAGCGCCGGGGATGGCCGCCACCAGCTTATCGGCCTCTTCATTGCGATGGCACCAGATTACCCATTGCTCATCGCTAGCGTTAACCACATCAGCACATGCCGCCACGCGCTCATCAATGCTTTCCTTGCGTGCTTTGTTGCGCTCCATCAGGCCCGTGGCAATGTCAGCAAACAGGCCGTTTTCTGCCTTGCTGCTAACGACGTGGCTATGCATTACCAGCGGCGGCAGCACATAGCGCGATCCGTCAAAATCCAGATCGGCAGGGCTGCGAATTACTACCGCCCACGTTGCCAGCCATTCCCAAAACTTAGACTTGCCGTGGCCTTTTAGAACCCATGTTCCAGTGTCGCCAGCGTCATTGATGAAGTACATCGCCAGCATTTCCTGCATGCTCATAATACCCAAGAACTCAGCCTGATTGCCAAGCTCCATGAAGTCGTTGGGCGAAGGCGTGGCCGTGCAGCTCAGTCGGTACTGCACCTGCTGGCACGCATCAATGATGGCATTGCGCGTCTTGCCGTCGCGGTTTTTCAGGATGGACGACTCATCCAGAACCACGCCAGCGAATTGTGACAGATCGAAACGATCAAGCATTTCGTAGTTAGTGATATTGATGCCAGTCTTTACCGCATCGTGGCTACGGCAAAAGTTGATATCAATGCCGAACTTTTCACCTTCGCGTACCGTTTGCTGAGCCACGCACAACGGCGCAACGATCAGCACATCGCCGCCAGTGTGCTGCACGACGTTATCCGCCCAACTGGTTTGCATCAGCGTTTTGCCAAGGCCGGTATCGGCAAAGATTGCCGCACGACCACGACGCAATGCCCACTTGACGATTGCGCGCTGGAAATCGAACATGTTTTCGTTCAGCTCATCATCGCTCACAGAATGCCCAGCAATGATTGGCGTCACTTCTTTACGCTTCAAGAAATCCTCATACTTCAACATTTCGCATCACTCCACTTATCAAACGCCGCCTTATCGGCAGCTTGTTTCAATGCCGCAGTCACGGCCAATCTAGTCATTTCCGCACGGTGCAAGCGGTCAAACAGTTTGAATAGCTCGCCCAGCGGCGCATCTTCGTAGAAAAACACCACATCATCAGCCGATACCAGCGCATCGAAGAATAGGCCGTGGTATTTGATGGTGACTAACTCATGGTTCATTTTTCCACCACGTTCAGTTCAAAGCCCTGATAGCTCACCACGTACACCGGCTTGCCGGCGATCAGTCGCACCGGACGGCTAACTTGATACTCGCTCACATCTTCAACCTGCACCCACGCACGAACCTCGCCAAACGTCGCATGGCACAGCGCCATGCCGCCGAGCTCATCAGCATAAGCTTGGTGCGCGTCAATCCACGCTTTGTGCAGCTGGATGGCTTCGGTGTTGTTGCGGTGTTCGTCATCAAGCTGGTGTTGGGTTTTGTCGGATAGTTTCATACTCTCTCACTCCGCAGGTTGTAAGCTACAACGCCATTCTGGCGAACGTAATCAGCGCCAACGGTAACGCACGACGAATCCATGCCATTGCTGGTCACGATAATGCTGTATTCTGTGCATTCGTCCGGCGTGCATTGTTTCAGCTTGGCGTGCAGTGCTGCCTTAATATCGTCAAGCGTGTGTTTTGTGTGGTCGATTTTCATGCTAGTAGCCTCGGCCAGATTTAATTAGCGATTCCAGATACTCTACCTTGCGCTCAAGGTCTTTGATGATTGCCGTCTGCAGGTCATCTTTATGCTGTCGGTAGATGGCAGACCGCACCTGCTCGGCGCTGTAACCCATGTCGGCAATTTTTACGCGATCAATAGCGTCCTTATCTCCGGCAACAATGCCGCGAACAAGATCAGCCGCCATCATGTAGGCGTTCATTTCCACATCGCTAGCAACGAATGGCAGATACTCCGCCTCAATGCGCCCACACGTCTCTGTTACGAGCTCGTTAAGCGCCTGTTGGAACTTTTCCAGCTCTTGCTGGAATATTGCTTCTACGTTGGTGTGTCGCATATCAATCTCCTCAATTGGTACAGCCATGCTATACGCCGCTTGATTTCGCGTCAACAAAAGATAGCACGAAATCCTTTGCCGCCGCGTACCCGTTGCAAACCTGGCACACATACCCGACACGCACCAGCTCTGCCATGATGGCTTTCTGCTCAGGCGACACCACGCCGCCTTTCTGGCGCTTCATTTCGATGAACAAGCGCCATTCTGGAATGAAAAGATCAGGCACACCAGAAACGACCCCTTCGGCCTTAAGCTTGAGCGCCTCACGCTTTTGACGACTGCCCCCGTTTGGAATCGAAAAGATCAGCACATCGGGAAACGTGGCTCGAAACCACTTCACGAATGCAATCTGTTCGTCAGACTCATACGGCACTTTTACGTCCATTGGAATTGCCCTTTCTTGTGTACTGTAACAGGTGTTGGCTGGCCTAGATGACGCTTGGCGACATTGTAGTACCGGCCATTCTTTTTCAGCGTGACGCGCTCAACGCCTTGGTAATTGTCGCCTTCTAGCACATCTTCAACCGTGCCGGATGCGCCTATGTCTTTCAGAAACTGCCGATACTTCATCACTACAAATGGCGATTCATGCGACTCGTGGAAGTACTCCGACACGACAAGCGTTTTAGTGTCGGCTTGCACGGTGTAGTCAGCACGCAATAGCGTCTTGCCGTCTTTCTTGTGTGGCATGAGCACTGTCTGAATCACTGGCAGCTCGTCCAGGTTCTGCGCACTGCCGACACTTGCCGCACGACTCAGCTTGTCGTTTGGGTCTACCAGCTCATGCTGGCAGTGCCAGCAGTAGCGGGCGGTAATATCGTTTTCCGTGTCGCACGATGGGCATGTTTTGAACTCGAAGCGATAGCCGCACATCTCGCCATCCCATCCGGCATTGTGCTTGCATCGCCGCGCAAAGAAGCCCGATTCGTTGTTGCACTCAGGGCATACCTTGGTCATGTCGCCCGACTTCTCTTTGACCTTCATATCCTCCAGCTGGCCGAAAAGATCGTCCTCCGCCTCTCCGTGGCGGTCAATGTTCTGGCCATAATCCAGCAGCAAGCAATCTTCTTTTCCGGTTTCTGGCGACAGCCGCAAACCACGGCCAATGATCTGCGATAGCAGTGCAGGCGACTCCGTAGCACGCAGCAGCGCGATGCAATCGCACCTTGGTATGTCAACTCCCGTCGTTAGCGTGCCGACGTTTACAAGGTACTGTATCGGGCCATTGCGGGCAGCGTTGATAATGTCGTCACGGTCGCCTTGCGATGTTGCGCCGGTCACGATCTCGGTTAGACCGGCAGGCAGATAGCCGACAATCTCCTCGGCGTGCTGGATGGACGCGGCAAAGATCATGCACAGCTGCCGATTCTGCGCATACATGTTGGCCATGATGTCGGTGCAGATAGCGCGGGTAAGTCGCTCCTGCCCCAGCGTGGCAGCGTCAATGTCAGCCTGATTGAACTTGCCCATGCTGTTCAGCTTCACGCCAAGAAGCTGGTACTCTTCAACGCTGGGCGCACCGTAAACGATAGGCGATAGGAACCCTTCGTCAATCAGCGACTTTGTCAACTTGCGATAGATCGTGTGCTTGAAGAAGTTATCAGGAGCGACTAGCCGATACTTTCCGCGTGACGGCGTGGCGGTCAGGCCAATGACGCGCATTTTCGGGTTCATAGCGTAGAAGTGCTGGAACACTTTCTGATAGCTGCCGCCCTCGAACCCGACCATATGCGCCTCGTCTACGATAATCAGCGAAAACGGCTGATCGAACTTTTCAAGACTGCGCACCACGCTTTGCACGCCCCCAAAAATGACTTGGTGGCGATGGTTTTTCTTGCCCAGCTTGGCGGAAAAAATCCCCGCATCGTTGCCGGTCATCAGGTATTTGGCGTGGTTCTGCTTCACCAGGTCGCTGGAGTGCGTCAGCACCAGCACACGCCGATTCTTGCCAGCCAGCCAATCGGCCAGCATGGCGACAATGATCGACTTGCCAGCGCCTGTCGCCAGCTCAAGAATGCCAGGCTCGTCCGACTTGACCAAATGTGCTACGGCGGCGTCAAACGCCTCTTGTTGATAGTATCGCGGTGTCAGTCGCATAGTATCGTCATCACTTCATCAGAATGCAGACCATCATCACCGCCGATCTTGAGCGATGTCCCGTCTTTGCGTAGGAACGTGATCTGCTTTTGTGCTGGGTCTACCTTGTCAATCTTCATGCCGTAGCAGTCTGCAAGCGCCAGAGGGTTGAATGTGTGGCGCTCGCACGGCACTAGCTCGCGGCCTAGCTCGCACTTGAACTTGCCGGTTTCCGCGTCTTTCTCTACGTTTGCACAGTTGCGGCAATCAATGCGCATGGCTTTCATTCCGTGGCACACTGGCTTTGCATTGCAGAACTTGCAACGGAAATCCGTCACGCTCTTGGCGATCTTCTTTGGCGGCTGGAAGTCCGTTCCGATGCGGACGGCACGCGCTGCCATTTCGTCGGCGTGCGCATCATCACGCGGCAGCACTTCAATGTGCAGATCATCGTTATTCTTGTTCACGGCCATGTAAATCATGCCGTCGCTGTCTTGCTCTTTGGCGTACACGCACATTTGCGCATAGTGCTGGGGCTTGGACTCTTTTACGCCGTTCAGCGATAACAGGTTGAATGACTTTTCGCTGTGGGTTTTGTACTCAACGGTATAGGTCAGGCCGTCACGCTCAACGCGCCCATCCCAATGGCCAGCAAAAAAGCCACGCCTGAACCCGCCTTGACCTTGGCAGCTATCCAGCACTTTGAAGCCGATAGCCTTTAGCATCGCCTCGAACTGGAACTCTTCGCGGTGGCCACGATTGAACAGGCGAAGCATGCGCGGCTCGAATTGCTCCGGCCATACGCAGCGATGGAACTTTAGCCACAGATACCGCTCGCACTCGTGGCCTATTTCTGATGCGCCGATGTAGTCGCGCTGCTCACGCGGCATTTCCGACCACATCGCGTCTATTTCTTGTTGAATTTGTTCGGCTTTGATCATGCATTTAAACCCTCTCCATTTTCCACATGCCACAATTTATGATGAGATGCACATAGCCATCTAACAATAAGTGGCTTTGAATAATCGTCATGATGTGCATGCAGGTTATCAGTAGATCCACAAACTTCGCATGGCTCTTGTGATATAAGCCCCTTTTTGATTGCGTTGTTTATTAAAGTGTGTGCCTTGTATTTCCTTGGGAATCGTTCCCTATATTCTTTTGTGTACTCATATCCCTGCCTAAATCCCCTAGCTCTGTCATATGACAGTATTTTTTCCCTAAATTTTGGATTTTGCCTTCTGTTTTTTTCGTATTCTTTTGTGCATGTTTTGCATTTATTTAGGTGCCCGTCACCCATATTTTTGTGCTTGTAAAACATTGAAATATCAAGATGCATATTGCACACAAAGCATGTTTTTGACGCCATGAAAAACTCCTTCGTTTGACATGGCGTCATGCTATCACATCAAAATGGTATTACCAAGGTATCCCGTCGTCGTCTTGCTCACCCATTGCCGGAGGTGCCGAAGGCTTCTTCACCTCCTCCTTCGGCGCAGTCGCCTTTTCTTTGGCTTCCTGCGAAGTGCCGACGTATTGCAGCCAGTTGCCGGTCAACTGCTTGCCATCCATCTCCATATCGTACACGCCAAGCTTAAAGCCCATCTTCTTGCCAACGATGGCTTGCAGGTTTTCGTCGCTCGGCTCGTCGCGGGGCAGGTCTTTGCCAGCAACGCGGAACAGCAGCACCAGCATTTGAATGGCACGTTTGCGCTTCTTGGTGTCCTGATCCCAGCATTTCAAGCTGATGCTGGTTTTCTTCATGTCGTTGCCGACCTTGCACGACAGCGTCGCGCGGATGCTTTGGCCGTAATCGCCGTCTTTCACTTCGATCTTGTCAACCAGACCTTGATACCAGTTCTCGGGCAGCGGCTTGAAGCTGTTGTCCTGTTCTTTGATCTCGGATTTGGTTACGTCTTCGCCGTCTACGTTCCAGAAAGATGCCATGGTGTATTACTCCTGAGTTGCGTTTTTAAAGTAAGGAATCAGATCAAGCAGCGGATTGCTGCCTTCGGCCACGTCAATATCATCAACAATGCCGTATCGGTTTTTGGTAATGCTGGATGCTCGCTTGTCTACGATCATGACGCGGTCGCCAAAGCTCTTTGCCTTGCCGCTTTCCTGATCGACAATGGTTTGCAGTTTCAACAGGCCAACCAGCGAAACGAAGTCCGTGTAGTAGCCGATAGACTTCTTGTGAATTCGCATGGAGTAGCGGCTGTAATTCGGCTCGTCAGGCAAGTCCATGGTCTCGGTTTCAACGTGGCCGAGAAAGACAATGGTCATGCCTTTCTTCTCACGCAGCTGGTCGCAACGGTCTTTTACCTTGCTATGCAGCTCGGCAACGGCAGAGTAACCAGCACCGTACCCGCCCATAGCCTGATTGATCGACTTGGCGCGCGGATCTTTGCGCACAATGTCGGATTCGAACTTCTTGTCCAGGCTGGTGATGCTGTCGATAACCAGCGTTTTGAACGGATGCTCTTGTTCCAGCAGTGCGTCCAGTTGCTCGAAAATATCTTCGCCGTTTTTCAGGACTGGGAATGCGTTCGGGGCTTTCTTGCCTGCAAACACGTCAAAGCCATCTTCGGCGCGGATGAACACCGGAGCTGGGAATGTTGCCGCCAGACTAGTTTTGCCTGTGCCGCCTTCGCCAAAGATCGTCAGCATTGGCGCATCGCTGACAGGGCGGGAGATCATGCTTTTCAAGTCCATTATTTCCACTCCACCTTAACAACCGGCTTGGCCGGCTTGCTCGTCACGATTTCCGCCAGCAGTTGCTTTTGCTCGCTGCTGCCATGCTCCATCATTGCTTTGAAGTCTTTCTCTCGCAGCGTGTAGCTATAGCTGCGGTTGATCGGCAGCATTTCCGTCCACTCCACATTGAGCCGCGCCTTGTCCAGCGTGTAGTTCTCTTTGGTGGTGATGGTTACTTTCACGCCATCATGCTGGTATGTTTTCTGGCCGATGTGATCGTGTCCAGTCGCCAGAATGATGTTTTCGGCCAGCTTTGCACGCGCCAATTCAAGCTGCGCAATCTGCCTGCCTAGCGAGTCGTATGACTCGCACAGGGTCTTTACGTCCATGTGGTTTACTCCTAGTGAGTGCGTCGCCTTGCTGACAACGTGATGCCATTATGAGCCTTCCTTTTTCTGCTGTCAAGCGTTGCACTTAACTTTTTATTCAGCCACAATGCACACATGCAACATCAATGGAGAATGCAATGGAAGCACTATTAAAGGCATTTGGCAGTCAAAAAGCCATTGCTGATACGCTTGGCGTGACTGAAAGCGCCGTTTCTCAATGGTTCCGCGCCGGAAAGGTTCCTCCCGCCCGTGCGCTTGAGCTTGTACGCCTGACGAAAGGCGCAATAAAACTTAAGGAGATTATTGGTGAGTGACCTCTACGAAAACGCCATAGAGTTCGTGCAAGCAGGCTTGCGCGTATTCCCCTTGCACCGCATCAAGCATGGTGCGTGTGAGTGCGGAAACCGCAACTGCCTTGCAGCTGGCAAGCATCCTGCCCGTAATGAGTGGGTAAAGCAGCCGCTAGTAGATGAGGCGGTGATTGATACGTGGCTGGATGGCGAGATGATGGAGCCGTATACCGGCCTAGGCTGGGCGCTGGATGCTGGCCATATCGTGATCGACATTGACCCACGCAACGGCGGCGATATTGCCTTTGAGCGCCTGCAAACCGACATTGGCGTCAATCTGATTGATGCTTGCAGTGCCGTGGTAAAGACTGGCGGCGGCGGTTTGCACCTGTACTTTGCCAAGCCTGACGCTGATCTGGCATGGAAGATGCCGAAAGAATACCAAGGCATCGACATTAAGCAAGGCGGCGGGTTTGTGGTGATTCCTGGCAGCTTGCATGCCTCCGGCAGCGAATATGCGTGGCACTCGTTCGCCAAGTCTGATGTGGCCGAGCTGGTTATCTTGCCTGCACCGCTGGCAAAGCTGATTGCCCGCGCCAAAGTGCAGCGCATGGAAGGCGACCACTCCGATACCGATATCCGCGACATTGAACACATGCTGACCTATCTTGACCCCGACATGGGGCATGATGACTGGTTCAAGGTTGGTATGGCCGTGCATCGCGGGACGGATGGAAGCCAAGAAGGCTTTGCCGCGTGGGATGCGTGGTCTAGTCGTGGGGCGAAGTATTCCGCCGGTGAAATGTCGGCACGTTGGCACAGCTTCGGCAAGCGGGTATCTAGCAGCGTGACCATTGCCACGCTTGTTGCCATGGCACAGCGGCATGGCTGGGTGCAGCGCGACCACCTAGATGCGGAACTGACCGACGCGGAGCGGGAATGGATCGACAACTGGGGCAACTGGGGCACAAAACAGGAATCGACAAAGACAGCGCCGCGTCAAAAAGTGACAGAGCTTGACGATATTGACCTGCTACAGCCGCCCGGCAATATGGGCGACCTGTTGCAGTACGTGCGCGACAAATCGCTGTTCGATAACCGCAATCTTGCGCTAGCCACCACGCTGACTGTCGCCAGCAACATCGCCGGACGGCATTTCTACATTCCGGGGCGATGGTCTGGCGTGACGCCAAACCTTATCCTGCTGGTGATTGCTGCATCTGCCACGGGGAAGGAGTCTGCCATGGCAACTGCCAGAGAGTTGCTGACCTATGCCGGACTTGGCCGTGCATGCCATGGCCGCATCAAGTCTGACAAAGACCTGCTAGATACCTTCGCATATAACCAGTACAGCAACTTCTTGATAGATGAGTTCGGTATCTTTCTTGGGCGCGTGCAGAACTCCAAGAAGTCCGGCAACGCATCCTACCTTGAAGGCGTGATTGGCACGATCATGGAGGCGTACACCAAAGCCAACGGCGTGTTGATGGTTGACCTATCCCGCCGCGAAAGCATCCTTGCAGCTATCGGGCAGCAGATTAGTAAGCACATGCGGGAGCTGGAGGATTACGGCAAGACTTCGCCGGAGGGTCGGGCGGCATTGGACGCGGCCAACTACTTGAAAAAGTTGTTCGGCACGATCAATGATAACGGCGGTTTGGTTAACCCGTGGCTGTCCATGTTCACCACAGCAACGCCAGCCACCATGGTTGATGCTTTCACCCGTGAGCAGGTAGAGAGCGGCTTTCTAAGCCGTGCGCTGGTGTTCTTTGAGCCGGAAGCTAACCCAATGCCCAAGCAGGGGTTTGCACCGCCTAGCAAGCCGCCAATGCACCTAGAAATGCGGATTGCCGAACCTAGCTTTGCCATGCCGGAAAACACGGCAGGCAGGATTGATGACTGCCATGAACGGTTCGCGCTGGAAGTCACGGCGGAAGCGGATGATTTCCTGTCCCGCATGCAAGGCTACCTGTTCGAGTGGGCGGAAGCACTCAAGGGAAAGGGCATGACGCCGCTAGCACGGCGCGCTACCGAGATGATTGTGAAGGTCTGCATTGCCGTGGCAGGCTGGAACAAGTCGAAAGTCGATATCGACGTGGTGCGCTATGCTGCCAAACTGGTGATGAGCGATATCGAGACCAAGATCCGCAAGGTAGAGATTTCCGACAAGGAAGGAAGCAACGACCACGACGACCGCAAGCGGGCGCTGATGCTAAAGATTCTGGATGTGTGCCAGGTGTGGGCATCGCACAGCGAGATAACAACCAGGTGCAGGAACAAGCACTATCAGCGCGATGATGTGACAGCAGCTATCAAAATTATGGTGCGAGAGCAGCTAATACAGGAGGAAGAACACAAGCCAGCACGTGGCCGGCCAGTCACGCGATACCTCTGCACTGAGTCCGGCAGAGACTACATGGCAGCCGACGAATGACAAAAGCCCCTACGGGGGCTTTACTTTTGGCTAGCACTTTGGCACAGTGGATATGCGCTCTTTGACAACCTACAGGCACCCGATTTAATGGCGAAAAAGTGATTTAATGGTGACGCAAAAACACCATTAAATATTGCCAAAAAATCCTTGCAGATCAAGCACTTACGATTTAATGGATTTAATGGATTTAATGCGGTAGGTGTTGCGATGCTGTGACGACGCCAAGAGGTGTCGCCATTAAATCCATTATATCCATTAAATTGTAACGCACTGATTTCATTGGTTTTTTTGGCAATATTTAATGGATATTGAGCGACACCATTAAATCGGAGCAACACCATTAAATCAAAAGCCCCGCGAAGGGGCGATAGGAAAAATGTGCCTGTACTCTCTTATACAGTAAAAGAGAGCTATTCTCATCTATATCGATGGTAAAAACACTGGGTTGTGCGGCAAGGCTACACATAAAAAATCAATCAGTCAATACGTCAAGCCAACATTTATTTGTTGGCTTTTTTGCTTTCTATTTGTTAGAATTTATTCATGTTCAACGAGGGAGCAACTGATGGAAACTTACTTTGTGTGTGGGTTCAGAAAGAAGGGCGGCGTTTGTGGCGCGGTGCGGGCATTGGTGCAAGTTGCTGGCAAGTCTGACTTTGCAGTGACGCTTGGCAAGAACAAGGTCGGCATGGCGCTGGATGTTACGACATTCAGAGTTGCGCTTCACAAAGTGCAAAAAGAGTTTGGCATTGAGTACGCAACAAGATGCCTACCAACCGGGGAGCTTCACTGCTACGCAATTGATAGCAGCGAGGGATAGGATATGAACCGAACGATTGAGCAGTGGCAGGTAATTGGCATGCCTGGGTGTGCGCAGCATTACGGCGACAAAGATGCCATAGGCAGTTTGCTGACCGATGCAGTCAGCGACCTGCAAGAACTGGCACGGCAGCGGGACGAGTTGCTGCACATGCTGGATAGCATTGACCGTGCAGAGCTGCTGGAAATGCTGGACTGCGACAACTTCAACAGATACATGGACATTTCGAAAGGGAATGTGTGATGACCAAAGACACCAGCGGGCCGGCGTTTCCCCGCACTGCCGGCAATCACCATCGCGGCAATGAAGGCATGACACTGCGTCAATACGCCGCCATCAAGGCCATGCAGGGGATGTTGGCTGCTGGCATGGATGATGCTGAATACGTGGCCATGCGCGCCGTAAAAGCCGCCGACGCCCTGTTAGCTGAACTGGAGAAGTGAGAATGCATATCGAACCATTTGGTTATTTCCGCGCCGAGCCGTTCGGCTGGACGGATTGCGAAAAAGACGACGAAGGCGCAATGCCGCTGTTTGATGGTGCTGTGATTATGGATCTGCAGAAACAGCTAGCCACCGAACGCGCCAGCCTGTTTGCCGAGAGCCAGCGCAAGCAGCAGTTGGAACAGCAGGTGGTGGAGTTGGTGGGGGTGTTGGGGCGCATAATTGGCGCTTGCGATGCTTGCGTGGCTGATGACGGCAAGTCGCTTGTTGATGAGTTCACCGACGAAATGGAACAGCAGGCCCGCGCCGTCATCCAGAAAGTGAGGGGTGGGGAATGCTGAGTCAACAACAAATCATCGCGCTGGCCGTGGAGGCTGGGCTTGCAGAAGTTGGCAGCAATTCCCAATCTCTGCCGGGTTACTACATCGAGGCGCTGGCAAATTTTGCGGCACTTGCCTACCAGCGCGGCGTGCGTGATGAGCGCAACGCCTGCCTAGCCGAAATCGAAACCGGCATCTGGATGGACAAGACGACGGAAGAAGTGCTGGCAGAGATTGCTGAGGCCATCCGTGCCCGATCCCCAGAACCGCAACAGCCATCAGGCTGGCACCGTGCCGTGGACGAAGAGATGGTATTGACTCATCTTGGCGTTGCCGATCCGTCGGACAGCTACGAAACCGCCAAGAAGAAGCTAAACGATCTGATTGCATGGCATGTTGCCGTGGCGACTGATCCTGCTGTAAACGGCGGGAGCATGCTTGTTCCATCCGATCCGACACGGGCAATGCTGGATGCTGCAAAGATTGACTTGGATCGCAACGGGGAGATTGATCCGATGTTGAAGTATATTTGGAAAGAAATGATTGGGGCGGCAAAATGATCATCACCATCACCGACATAAGCCACCCAGACATGCTGCGCAAAGCATGCGACATGACCCGCAAGCCCGGCATGAAGCCCAGCCAGATGACGCGGGAAAAGATTTACCAGTGCGAGCATAGCCCGATCCGCATGCTGAAATTCTTTATCGAAATTCGCGGCGTGCCGTCATTCGTCAGCACGCATCTGGTGCGGCATAAGTTTGGCGTCGAGCACTTCGTAGAGTCAAACCGTGATGACCGTGGCGGCGCTGGAGACGACGTTGTGACGCGCATGACGCCGGTAAACCATGGCATTGAAGCCAACGCCCAAGCAATCATCAATATCAGTAAGAAGCGGCTTTGCTACGCCAGCCACAGGGCAACGGTGGCGACGTGGTCAAGAGTGCGTAAGGCCATGCGTAAAGTTGACCCTGATCTGGCAAATGCCATGGTGCCGGAGTGCGTAGTCCGTGGCTATTGCCCTGAGCTGCGAGAGTGCGGGCCAGGATTGCAAAAGGTGCTGTCTGCTTATGCTGATAGCCAACCTGCCAAACTGCGGGCAAAAGCTGCTACAATCCAACCACTATCAACCACGGAGTAAACATCATGCCTGCAAAAAACCAGAATGGCGCACAGGGCCGTGAAGGCAAGTCGAAAGACACCAGCAAGAAGAAGAAGTAACCATGTCAATGGCCGCGTTTACCTATGTCTGCATACTTGCTGCGCTATTGCGCAAAGAGCGTGCAATGGCTATCGCGGCCATCGTCGTTTTGCAGCATGCGGCGTATTGGATGACCGTATCGGATGATGCGTACATGTTCGCCATGTCATCTTTCGATGCAATGATGATCTTGGCGCTGTATCTGCTGCCCGCTTCAAACTTCACCATCAGAATGATTGGCCTGTCCGGCATTTCAATTGCATGCCATGCATTGCTCTATTTTGCATTGATTCCGGCAATGGTTTATGATTCGGCCATAGATGCGTTAATCGCAACCCAACTAATCGCCATGCTAATACCAGATGAATTCCATCCTAACCACATTGCAGACGCTATCCGCCGTTTTGTGGTTCGGATTGCTTCTAGTGTTAGCAGTCATCGCCATACGAAGGAAATGCCGTGAAAGACGCGAGCGCCACAATCGAAAACGTACTGACTAGCGCCAAGGTGGGGTATGCCACTGCTGGTGGAACTGTAACCGCTGGCGGCTGGCTGATGGTCACGCCAGAGACCCAGGCGCTAGCCGCAACGATTGCCGCTGCGCTTGGCGCTACGCTGTCAGTAGTGCTTATCGTCATCAACATACGCCGAGAAATACGGGAAAGCCGGAAGGGCTAACCCGTTGCACAAACCACACACCCGCCTGATGGCGGGTTTTGTTTTTGTTGACGCAGAAAGATGCGGCGTATATTGTTATGGTGTTGATAACGTGAAAGGTGATTGAGATGGAAAACGTAAATAAGCAGTTGTTGGATGCGCTGAAAGAAATGGTAAGTATTGTTGAGATTCACAGCGAGGAAACGGACAGCAATTTTGCATGGGCAGAGCTTTCGTGCGCCCGCCAAGCCATCGCCGCAGCCGAGCAGGCGAAGCAGGCCGAGCCGGTGGCGTGGCTAAAGTACCCACGGAAAAAGCCTGAGTTGATGCAGGTTAGCCTGTCGAAGCATTTGCCAGTCGCGCTGAAAAATAGCGGCTGGGTGAGCGAACCACTTTATGCCCAGCCTCCAGCCGTGGCCGTGCCGGATGCTGCCGTCGGCAAGCTGCGCATTCTGCTCGCCGCATGCAACCGTATAGAAGCAGGGGCCGAAGAGTTTGAAAGTCAGGACGGCTCGGAGGTGGCCATTGCCATCGACTACTGGCTTGAGTTCATAGACGCGCTTGAGGCGGCCCGCGCCATGCTCGCCGCCAAGGAGCAGCCAAAATGAAACCCTACGCCCTAATCGACACCGACAGCGGCGAGACCATCCGCTACCTGGATAAACGCACCACGCCACCGGCAGGATGCAAGGTAATCCGCACTGGTTACAAGCCGCTGACGCCGTACCAAAAAGCCCGCCGCGTGGCTGACGCGCTGCAAGATCAATCGTTTCCGTTTTGAGGTGATAGGTATGTACAAGGTTGAAGTAGGAATGCAGGTTTACTTGGTGCCGACTGACAAAAGAAGCGGCTGCTCATATTACGAAACAGTAACTAAAATTGGCCGCAAGTGGGTTACGACTAACAGAGGATCAAGGTTTGATCTTGAGCAGTTCGGCAAGGCTGGCAAGGCATGGATTGATGCTGGCAGATATGCGGTTTACCAATCAAAGCAAATGCGCGACATGGAAGTTGAACATGAAAAGTTGTTTCGTGCTGTGCAAAAGGCTTTTTCTTTCCATCATGGAAATAATATAACCTTGGAGCAGCTGGTTCAGGTGGCCGGCATTCTCGGCATTGAGCATGATGTGGAGGTGTGACATGTTTAGCAAAGAACAGCTTGAAAGAATAAAAGCACTAGCAGAGGGTAATTCTTCATTCCATTCATTTACTGTATTGGAGTTGATCAAACACATCGCCGAACTGGAAGAAACAGCCACCGCCAAAGCCCTTGCGCTGAAAGCAGCCAAGGCCATGCAACAGGCTGAGACTGAGCGGGCGGATAAAGCGGAATCTGAGTTGCAGCGTATTTACAAGCTAGCGCAATGCGGGACCGTGCAAAACTTCCTTGCGCTTTCCGACGATGAAAAAGGCAAAGCATTTGCAGTCATGATGCGTACAGACAAAGCGCAAATCGACATGATAAATGAGCTTGAAGCGCGGGCGGATGCTAATGAGCGGGATGCTGAGCGGTATCGGTGGCTGCGAAGTCTTGATTCAAGAGGCAATCAAGATGTTCTGATTAGGATTGCCTCAAAATCAAGCAATGGGTGGTCATATACAACATCAATAGGCGATACATTGGATAAAGACATCGACCAAGCCATGCGCCACCAGTGACCAAAACTCACAAGCCCCGCCCAAAAAGCGGGGTTTTTGGTATACTAAAAGTAACAAATAACGAGAGTCGAACGAGATGGGAAAGCTTTTTTCGCCAGACTACCAGCCTGACTTTTCCAAGCGCAAGCGAGGCAAGGGGTGGCGGCAGATGATCGAAGAGGAGATGGAGAAGCGCGGCCAGTCCGAGACAACGTTTGTCGGCATGCTGGTCGAGATTGCCTATTCTGACGATCACCCGCTAAAGATGAAGGCAATAGAAGTGCTGGAAAAGCACCTTGCACCGCAGAAAAAAGCGGTAATGCCGACGTATGAGTTCCCGTTTGCCATCAATGACACGCCAGCCGACAAGATCGAGAAGCTGATTCAGGAGGTGAGCGAGGGCAGCATGCCTGCCGATATTGCATCCATGATCGTTGCCATGATTAAGATTGGCGTTGATGTGCGTGAAACGACTGACTTAGTGCTGCGCCTTGAACGTCTGGAACAACTGTTGGCAGAGAAATCAGTGGTATAATGTGCCTTACATCAGGGCTAGACCGGCCAGTCGAAAAGCATCTCATCAATGCCTG
>NW_027189130.1:5198387-5214393 GCF_040958095.1 Procambarus clarkii
TGTAAATTGATTGACATATGTACGTGTGCGCGCGATTAGTGTTACTGTAATTTATATGGTTAACATTTATACGTTTGAATGACATAGTTTCCCATTATTGTCACATTTTTTTGTTACATGTCTACTATTGTCAAGATGGACAGACACGTAGCTATGAGTGTTTATGTGTACCAGTAATTGAACTGACATGTGTACTGCAAAACTATCTGCGTGTGTCCATTTTAAAGGAATATATTAGTGAATGTTTATTTATGTAAATTGATTGGAATATGTATGTGGACGCTCGGTTAGTGTTACTGTAATTTATATGGTTAACATTTATACGTTTGAATGACATAGTTTCCCCTCATTGTCACATTTTTTGTTACTATTTCGCTGTTCACTCTCACTCTCTCTGAATCCCGTGGACTAATTGTGCTCACGTGTGTTTGTGTAGGGTAGGGGAACCATATGCTTTTCACACATAATTTGCAACTATTTGCTAAGAAATATTTAAAAGATCATCTATGTTTTTATTAAGTGTTCTTTTTCCTAACATACAAGTCAATCCCACAGTACCTAACCTCAGTCAGAAACACTTTTTTACTATATCTCGCAACGTCTTTGCATATATATCCTATCTTAAATAATTAACAATTTTAATTCATAACTGGCAACCCCCTCCCATCCAAAGCTCTCAAAGCCACCAAACATCATTCCTTTCCCTTAACCTCTCCCAAATTATCTTTTGCACCAATTCACAAACTAGGGGGCTTCATAGCTGAGTGGACGTCGCTCTCGACTCGTAATCGTAGCTCATTCGATCCCACGGTGATGGAACAAACGGAAATCAGCAGAGTTTCTATCATTCTGATGCCCCTGTTACCTAGCAGTAAAGATGTACCTGGGCGTTAGACAGCTGTTACGGGCTGCTTCCTGGGTGTGTGTGTGGTGGAATGTTTTTTATTAGTTAGTAATAATTGATTGATTGACAGTTGAGAGGCGGGCCGAAAGAGTAGAGCTCAACCCTCGCAAGCATAACTAGGTGAACACAACTAGATAAATACTAACCAACCACGATCTCGAAAATCCATTACACACACAACCCCCCCTCCCCCTCCTCCCCCCCCCCCCCAACTCCCCAAATCGTTTCTACCTAAATCAATAACAAATTAAAACAAATCAATTAATTCACCAAAAATACTAACTATAAATAAAGGAACCAAATTTGAGACATACAGCGACTCCAGCGTGGTCTAGTCGGAAGAGATCGTGTTCTCATCTGGATAGATTGCGATCGAGGGATGTTTCCCTTGAACCAAACTTCACATAAACCCGGACACTCACACACACACCCTCACCCGAACACTCACAGGGGCACTCACACTCACACACACCCATAGACTGTGATAAGGGAGACCATCTGAGGGGACACAGATGGCCTCCTGGACCCACAGGATGGACACACACGCACCCGGACACTCACAGGGACACTCACACTCACACACACTCGCCCGGACACTCACAGGGATATACACACTCACACACAGACACACATCCATAGACACAAACTGTGATAAGGGAGACCATCTGAGGGGACACAGATGGCCTCCTGGACACACAAGTATATATCAATATTTAATTTATTATTTATTATTTAATTTTATTAAATAAATAATCAAATTAATGTTTTTAATAAATTATTATTTATTAAATTATTAAATAATTATATTAATAAAACAAATTAAATTTAATTTAATAATTAAATATTTATTATTTAATTTACAAATATGATAGATTTTTTAAATATATATATATATATATATATATATATATATATATATATATATATATATATATATATATATATATATGTATAATATATATATATATATATATATATATATATATATATATAAACATGTGAACAAGCCTTTATGGTCCCCTGGAGTACATGCAACTGAAAACTCACATGCCAGAAGTGACTTAAACCCATACTGCCAGGAGCAATGCAACTGGTATGTACAGGACGCCTTAATCCGCTTGTGTCAATTTTAAAGGAATATATTAGTGAATATTTATTTATGTAAATTGATATATATATATATTTATATATATATATATATATATATATATATATATATATATATATATATATATATATATATATATATATATATATATATATATATATATATATAAAGAGAATGTCTGTCTATGTAATGAGGCCACATGCTGGAGGCTGCAGCCATACACAGATTTATTTTAAAATTTATTTATTAATATATTATTAAGGCTTATTATTACTAAATTAATGTATTTGTAGAGGGAATGGTCTGGGGTAGGGAACGAGCATAGGTTGGTCAGTGTTGACTTTAGCTAAAGGATTTAGGAATAATTATTAATTATTCTTATCACTCCCCCCCCCCCCTTACCAATTTAATTAAAGTTAATTGTAAAATAGTGCTTGAGATGGCTGAAGACTTTTCCGTACTTAGAAAAAAACTAAATTAAACACATAAAGAAGTTTATTGGTCCTGATTTAAGTTAAAGGAAGAGGTGCAAAGGTGGTGGGGGGGGGGGGAGGATACGGGATTTAGAGGTGGAATGAAGAGAGGGAACAGGGGGAGTGGTGCAGGTGAAACAGGGAGGGAGAGGGGGGAACAGGGGGTGCTGTACAGGTGAAACAGGGATGGGGATGTGGGAACAGGGGGAGTGGTGCAGGTGAAACAGGGAGGAAGAGGGGGGAACAGGGGGTGCTGTACAGGTGAAACAGGGATGGGGATGGGGGAACAGGGGGAGTGGTGCAGGTGAAACAGGGATGAAGAGGGAGAAACAGGGGGGAGTGGTGCAGGTGAAACAGGGATGAAGAGGGAGAAACAGAGGGAGTGGTGCAGGTGAAACAGGGATGGGGATGGGGGAACAGGGGGGGTGGTGCAGGTGAAACAGGGATGGGGATGGGGGAACAGGGGGAGTGGTGCAGGTGAAACAGGGATGGGGATGGGGGAACAGGGGGAGGGGTGCAAGTGAAACAGGGAAGGGGAGGGGGGAACAGGGGGAGTGGTGCAGGTGAAACAGGGATGGGGATGGGGGAACAGGGGGAGTGGTGCAGGTGAAACAGGGATGCAGAAACAGGGGGGAGTGGTGCAGGTGAAACAGGGATGGGGATGGGGGAACAGGGGGAGTGGTGCAGGTGAAACAGGGATGGGGATGGGGGAACAGGGGGAGTGGTGCAGGTGAAACAGGGATTAAAGGAGAATTTATATAAGTAGATAGATGGATGTTTACATTGATTGCTAAATATATACATTGACGGATAGACGGATGCATAGATGCATCCGTCTATCTGATGGATGGAAAGACATATGAGTAGATGGATGGATAGACAGAAGAGTTGATGGACGGATAAATGGAATATAAATGTATATAATGATAAATGGTTGGTTTATGGGAAGATAGATTGATGGATTGACAGATATAAGTAGATAGGTTGATGGATTCATTTGTGCTTATCTCTTGAGGTTCTTCTTGAGATGATTAGGGGGCTTTAGTGTCCCCGGGGTCCGGTCCTCGACCAGGCCTCCACCCCCAGGAAGCAGCCCGTGACAGCTGACTAACACCCAGGTACCTGTTTTACTGCAAGGTAACAGGGGCACAGGGTGAAAGAAACTCTGCCCATTGTTTCTCGGCGGCGCCCGGAATCGAACCCGGGACCACAGGATCACAAGTCCAGTGTCCAGTGTGCTGTCCGCTCGGCCGACTGGCTCCCCGGTGGAGGGGAGCCGGTGAACAGGCGAATCAGGTTAAAGAATATCTGTCGATTTGCTATTGCATCAACTGAGATTCGATATGGGACCATTAGGATTATAACCAACGAACACTCTCCGTTTAGACGGTAGGCCTCCAGTTTGTGTGTGTGTGTGTGTGTGTGTGTGTGTGTGTGTGTGTGTGTGTGTGTGTGTGTGTGTGTGTGTGTGTGTGTGTGTGTGTGTGTGTGTGTGTGTGTGTTTTAGAGAGAAATAGATGTAGTAGATATTAAAAAAAGGAAAAATACATATATTTGATAGGCGGGGTCCAAGAGCTAATAACTCGATTCTGCAGATACATGTAATAAATACAAGGAGAAAATAAATACACACACACACACACACACATTAATTGATAATGGACTGTTTTGTGTGGGTATCCATGTGTACTATTATCAAGACCGACAGACACGTGAAGCTATGTGTGTGTATGTGTACCTGTAATTGAACTGACATGTGTACGGTAATTATCTGTATGTGTCCATTTTAAAGGTACACATTAGTGAATGTGTATTTATGTAAATTGATTGACATATGTACGTGTGCGGGCGATTAGTGTTACTGTAATTTATATGGTTAACATTTATACGTTTGAATGACATAGTTTCCCATTATTGTCACATTTTTTGTTACATGTCTACTATTGTCAAGATGGACAGACACGTCCAGCTATGAGTGTTTATGTGTACCAGTAATTGAACTGACATGTGTACTGCAACTATCTGCGTGTGTCCATTTTAAAGGAATATATTAGTGAATGTTTATTTATGTAAATTGATTGGAATATGTATGTGGACGCTCGGTTAGTGTTACTGTAATTTATATGGTTAACATTTATACGTTTGAATGACATAGTTTCCCCTCATTGTCACATTTTTTGTTACTATTTCGCTGTTCACTCTCACTCTCTCTGAATCCCGTGGACTAATTGTGCTCACGTGTGTTTGTGTAGGGTAGGGGAACCATATGCTTTTCACACAATAATTTGCAACTATTTGCTAAGAAATATTTAAAAAGATCATCTATGTTTTTATTAAGTGTTCTTTTTCCTAACATACAAGTCAATCCCACAGTACCTAACCTCAGTCAGAAACACTTTTTTTACTATATCTCGCAACGTCTTTTGCATATATATCCTATCTTAAATAATTAACAATTTTAATTCATAACTGGCAACCCCCTTCCCATCCAAAGCTCTCAAAGCCACCAAACATCATTCCTTTCCCTTAACCTCTCCCAAATTATCTTTTGCACCAATTCACAAACTAGGGGGCTTCATAGCTGAGTGGACGTCGCTCTCGACTCGTAATCGTAGCTCATTCGATCCCACGGTGATGGAACAAACGGAAATCAGCAGAGTTTCTATCATTCTGATGCCCCTGTTACCTAGCAGTAAATATGTACCTGGGCGTTAGACAGCTGTTACGGGCTGCTTCCTGGGTGTGTGTGTGTGGAATGTTTTTTATTAGTTAGTAATAATTGATTGATTGACAGTTGAGAGGCGGGCCGAAAGAGTAGAGCTCAACCCTCGCAAGCATAACTAGGTGAACACAACTAGATAAATACTAACCAACCACGATCTCGAAAATCCAATACACACACAACCCCCCCCTCCACCTCCTCCCCCCCCCCCCCAACTCCCCAAATCGTTCTACCTAAATCAATAAAAAATTAAAACAAATCAATTAATTCACCAAAAATACTAACTATAAATAAAGGAACCAAATTTGAGACATACAGCGACTCCAGCGTGGTCTAGTCGGAAGAGATCGTGTTCTCATCTGGATAGATTGCGATCGAGTCTGTCGGAACGGTTGTGTAACTGCAGGGCACAAATATTTGTGTGTCCCCTCCTGTAGCTGCCTCTGTTTCGACAGGTTCCCTGGATAGCTGGAATTGGCCTGGCACTTGGAAAGTGGGGAAGGGGTGAAATCCGTTGGGCCCACGGATGGATATCTTGGATCCATGGACCTAGAGCAGGTCTAATCACCTGGGATTCGAACCCACGGTGGGAATAAGGGAAGGGGGGGGGGAGGGATGTTTCCCTTGAACCAAACCTCACATAAACCCGGACACTCACACACACACCCTCACCCGAACACTCACAGGGGCACTCACACTCACACACACCCATAGACTGTGATAAGGGAGACCATCTGAGGGGACACAGATGGCCTCCTGGACCCACAGGATGGACACACACGCACCCGGACACTCACAGGGACACTCACACTCACACACACTCGCCCGGACACTCACAGGGATATACACACTCACACACAGACACACATCCATAGACACAAACTGTGATAAGGGAGACCATCTGAGGGGACACAGATGGCCTCCTGGACACACAAGTATATATCAATATTTAATTTATTATTTATTATTTAATTTTATTAAATAAATAATCAAATTAATGTTTTTTAATAAATTATTATTTTATTAAATTATTAAATAATTATATTAATAAAACAAATTAAATTAAATTTAATAATTAAATATTTATTATTTAATTTACAAATATGACAGATTTTTTAAATATATATATATATATATATATATATATATATATATATATATATATATATATATATATATATATATATATATATATATAAACATGTGAACAAGCCTTTATGGTCCCCTGGACTACATGCAACTGAAAACTCACATGCCAGAAGTGACTTGAACCCATACTGCCAGGAGCAATGCAACTGGTATGTACAGGACGCCTTAATCCGCTTGTGTCAATTTTAAAGGAATATATTAGTGAATATTTATTTATGTAAATTGATATATATATATATTTATATATATATATATATATATATATATATATATATATATATATATATATATATATATATATATATAAAGAGAATGTCTGTCTATGTAATGAGGCCACATGCTGGAGGCTGCAGCCATACACAGATTTATTTTAAAATTTATTTATTAATATATTATTAAGGCTTTTTATTACTAAATTAATGTATTTGTAGAGGGAATGGTCTGGGGTAGGGAACGAGCATAGGTTGGTCAGTGTTGACTTTAGCTAAAGGATTTAGGAATAATTATTAATTATTCTTATCACTCCCCCCCCCCCCCTTACCAATTTAATTAAAGTTAATTGTAAAATAGTGCTTGAGATGGCTGAAGACTTTTCCGTACTTAGAAAAAAACTAAATTAAACACATAAAGAAGTTTATTGGTCCTGATTTAAGTTAAAGGAAGAGGTGCAAAGGTGGTGGGGGGGGGGAAGGATACGGGAATTAGAGGTGGAATGAAGAGAGGGAACAGGGGGAGTGGTGCAGGTGAAACAGGGAGGAAGAGGGGGGAACAGGGGGTGCTGTACAGGTGAAACAGGGATGGGGATGTGGGAACAGTGGGAGTGGTGCAGGTGAAACAGGGAGGAAGAGGGGGGAACAGGGGGTGCTGTACAGGTGAAACAGGGATGGGGATGGGGGAACAGGGGGAGTGGTGCAGGTGAAACAGGGATGAAGAGGGAGAAACAGGGGGGAGTGGTGCAGGTGAAACAGGGATGAAGAGGGAGAAACAGAGGGAGTGGTGCAGGTGAAACAGGGATGGGGATGGGGGAACAGGGGGGGTGGTGCAGGTGAAACAGGGATGGGGATGGGGGAACAGGGGGAGTGGTGCAGGTGAAACAGGGATGGGGATGGGGGAACAGGGGGAGTGGTGCAAGTGAAACAGGGATGGGGAGGGGGGAACAGGGGGAGTGGTGCAGGTGAAACAGGGATGGGGATGGGGGAACAGGGGGAGTGGTGCAGGTGAAACAGGGATGCAGAAACAGGGGGGAGTGGTGCAGGTGAAACAGGGATGGGGATGGGGGAACAGGGGGAGTGGTGCAGGTGAAACAGGGATGGGGATGGGGGAACAGGGGGAGTGGTGCAGGTGAAACAGGGATTAAAGGAGAATTTATATAAGTAGATAGATGGATGTTTACATTGATTGCTAAATATATACATTTACGGATAGACGGATGCATAGATGCATCCGTCTATCTGATGGATGGAAAGACATATGAGTAGATGGATGGATAGACAGAAGAGTTGATGGACGGATAAATGGAATATAAATGTATATAATGATAAATGGTTGGTTTATGGGAAGATAGATTGATGGATTGACAGATATAAGTAGATAGGTTGATGGATTCATTTGTGCTTATCTCTTGAGGTTCTTCTTGAGATGATTAGGGGGCTTTAGTGTCCCCGGGGTCCGGTCCTCGACCAGGCCTCCACCCCCAGGAAGCAGCCCGTGACAGCTGACTAACACCCAGGTACCTGTTTTACTGCAAGGTAACAGGGGCACAGGGTGAAAGAAACTCTGCCCATTGTTTCTCGGCGGCGCCCGGAATCAAACCCGGGACCACAGGATCACAAGTCCAGTGTCCAGTGTGCTGTCCGCTCGGCCGACTGGCTCCCCGGTTGGAGGGGAGCCGGTGAACAGGCGAATCAGGTTAAAGAATATCTGTCGATTTGCTATTGCATCAACTGAGATTCGATATGGGACCATTAGGATTATAACCAACGAACACTCTCCGTTTAGACGGTAGGCCTCCAGTTTGTGTGTGTGTGTGTGTGTGTGTGTGTGTGTGTGTGTGTGTGTGTGTGTGTGTGTGTGTGTGTGTGTGTGTGTGTGTGTGTGTGTGTGTGTGTGTGTGTGTGTGTGTGTTTTAGAGAGAAATAGATGTAGTAGATATTAAAAAAAGGAAAAATACATATATTTGATAGGCGGGGTCCAAGAGCTAATAACTCGATTCTGCAGATACATGTAATAAATACAAGGAGAAAATAAATACACACACACACACACACACATTAATTGATAATGGACTGTTTTGTGTGCGTATCCATGTGTACTATTATCAAGACCGGCAGACACGTGAAGCTATGTGTGTGTATGTGTACCTGTAATTGAACTGACATGTGTACGGTAATTATCTGTATGTGTCCATTTTAAAGGTACACATTAGTGAATGTGTATTTATGTAAATTGATTGACATATGTACGTGTGCGCGCGATTAGTGTTACTGTAATTTATATGGTTAACATTTATACGTTTGAATGACATAGTTTCCCATTATTGTCACATTTTTTGTTACATGTCTACTATTGTCAAGATGGACAGACACGTCCAGCTATGAGTGTTTATGTGTACCAGTAATTGAACTGACATGTGTACTGCAACTATCTGCGTGTGTCCATTTTAAAGGAATATATTAGTGAATGTTTATTTATGTAAATTGATTGGAATATGTATGTGGACGCTCGGTTAGTGTTACTGTAATTTATATGGTTAACATTTATACGTTTGAATGACATAGTTTCCCCTCATTGTCACATTTTTTGTTACTATTTCGCTGTTCACTCTCACTCTCTCTGAATCCCGTGGACTAATTGTGCTCACGTGTGTTTGTGTAGGGTAGGGGAACCATATGCTTTTCACACAATAATTTGCAACTATTTGCTAAGAAATATTTAAAAAGATCATCTATGTTTTTATTAAGTGTTCTTTTTCCTAACATACAAGTCAATCCCACAGTACCTAACCTCAGTCAGAAACACTTTTTTTACTATATCTCGCAACGTCTTTTGCATATATATCCTATCTTAAATAATTAACAATTTTAATTCATAACTGGCAACCCCCTTCCCATCCAAAGCTCTCAAAGCCACCAAACATCATTCCTTTCCCTTAACCTCTCCCAAATTATCTTTTGCACCAATTCACAAACTAGGGGGCTTCATAGCTGAGTGGACGTCGCTCTCGACTCGTAATCGTAGCTCATTCGATCCCACGGTGATGGAACAAACGGAAATCAGCAGAGTTTCTATCATTCTGATGCCCCTGTTACCTAGCAGTAAATATGTACCTGGGCGTTAGACAGCTGTTACGGGCTGCTTCCTGGGTGTGTGTGTGTGGAATGTTTTTTATTAGTTAGTAATAATTGATTGATTGACAGTTGAGAGGCGGGCCGAAAGAGTAGAGCTCAACCCTCGCAAGCATAACTAGGTGAACACAACTAGATAAATACTAACCAACCACGATCTCGAAAATCCAATACACACACAACCCCCCCTCCACCTCCTCCCCCCCCCAACTCCCCAAATCGTTCTACCTAAATCAATAAAAAATTAAAACAAATCAATTAATTCACCAAAAATACTAACTATAAATAAAGGAACCAAATTTGAGACATACAGCGACTCCAGCGTGGTCTAGTCGGAAGAGATCGTGTTCTCATCTGGATAGATTGCGATCGAGTCTGTCGGAACGGTTGTGTAACTGCAGGGCACAAATATTTGTGTGTCCCCTCCTGTAGCTGCCTCTGTTTCGACAGGTTCCCTGGATAGCTGGAATTGGCCTGGCCCTTGGAAAGTGGGGAAGGGGTGAAATCCGTTGGGCCCACGGATGGATATCTTGGATCCATGGACCTAGAGCAGGTCTAATCACCTGGGATTCGAACCCACGGTGGGAATAAGGGAAGGGGGGGGGGAGGGATGTTTCCCTTGAACCAAACCTCACATAAACCCGGACACTCACACACACACCCTCACCCGAACACTCACAGGGGCACTCACACTCACACACACCCATAGACTGTGATAAGGGAGACCATCTGAGGGGACACAGATGGCCTCCTGGACCCACAGGATGGACACACACGCACCCGGACACTCACAGGGACACTCACACTCACTCACACTCGCCCGGACACTCACAGGGATATACACACTCACACACAGACACACATCCATAGACACAAACTGTGATAAGGGAGACCATCTGAGGGGACACAGATGGCCTCCTGGACACACAAGTATATATCAATATTTAATTTATTATTTATTATTTAATTTTATTAAATAAATAATCAAATTAATGTTTTTTAATAAATTATTATTTTATTAAATTATTAAATAATTATATTAATAAAACAAATTAAATTAAATTTAATAATTAAATATTTATTATTTAATTTACAAATATGACAGATTTTTTAAATATATATATATATATATATATATATATATATATATATATATATATATATATATATATATATATATATATATATATATATATATATATATATATATATATATATATATATATATATATATATATATATATATATATATATATATATATATATATATATATATATATATATATATATATATATATATATAAACATGTGAACAAGCCTTTATGGTCCCCTGGACTACATGCAACTGAAAACTCACATGCCAGAAGTGACTTGAACCCATACTGCCAGGAGCAATGCAACTGGTATGTACAGGACGCCTTAATCCGCTTGTGTCAATTTTAAAGGAATATATTAGTGAATATTTATTTATGTAAATTGATATATATATATATTTATATATATATATATATATATATATATATATATATATATATATATATATATATATATATATATATATATATATATATATATATATATATAAAGAGAATGTCTGTCTATGTAATGAGGCCACATGCTGGAGGCTGCAGCCATACACAGATTTATTTTAAAATTTATTTATTAATATATTATTAAGGCTTATTATTACTAAATTAATGTATTTGTAGAGGGAATGGTCTGGGGTAGGGAACGAGCATAGGTTGGTCAGTGTTGACTTTAGCTAAAGGATTTAGGAATAATTATTAATTATTCTTATCACTCCCCCCCCCCCCTTAGCAATTTAATTAAAGTTAATTGTAAAATAGTGCTTGAGATGGCTGAAGACTTTTCCGTACTTAGAAAAAAACTAAATTAAACACATAAAGAAGTTTATTGGTCCTGATTTAAGTTAAAGGAAGAGGTGCAAAGGTGGTGGGGGGGGGAAGGATACGGGATTTAGAGGTGGAATGAAGAGAGGGAACAGGGGGAGTGGTGCAGGTGAAACAGGGAGGAAGAGGGGGGAACAGGGGGTGCTGTACAGGTGAAACAGGGATGGGGATGTGGGAACAGGGGGAGTGGTGCAGGTGAAACAGGGAGGAAGAGGGGGGAACAGGGGGTGCTGTACAGGTGAAACAGGGATGGGGATGGGGGAACAGGGGGAGTGGTGCAGGTGAAACAGGGATGAAGAGGGAGAAACAGGGGGGAGTGGTGCAGGTGAAACAGGGATGAAGAGGGAGAAACAGAGGGAGTGGTGCAGGTGAAACAGGGATGGGGATGGGGGAACAGGGGGGGTGGTGCAGGTGAAACAGGGATGGGGATGGGGGAACAGGGGGAGTGGTGCAGGTGAAACAGGGATGGGGATGGGGGAACAGGGGGAGTGGTGCAAGTGAAACAGGGATGGGGAGGGGGGAACAGGGGGAGTGGTGCAGGTGAAACAGGGATGGGGATGGGGGAACAGGGGGAGTGGTGCAGGTGAAACAGGGATGCAGAAACAGGGGGGAGTGGTGCAGGTGAAACAGGGATGGGGATGGGGGAACAGGGGGAGTGGTGCAGGTGAAACAGGGATGGGGATGGGGGAACAGGGGGAGTGGTGCAGGTGAAACAGGGATTAAAGGAGAATTTATATAAGTAGATAGATGGATGTTTACATTGATTGCTAAATATATACATTGACGGATAGACGGATGCATAGATGCATCCGTCTATCTGATGGATGGAAAGACATATGAGTAGATGGATGGATAGACAGAAGAGTTGATGGACGGATAAATGGAATATAAATGTATATAATGATAAATGGTTGGTTTATGGGAAGATAGATTGATGGATTGACAGATATAAGTAGATAGGTTGATGGATTCATTTGTGCTTATCTCTTGAGGTTCTTCTTGAGATGATTAGGGGGCTTTAGTGTCCCCGGGGTCCGGTCCTCGACCAGGCCTCCACCCCCAGGAAGCAGCCCGTGACAGCTGACTAACACCCAGGTACCTGTTTTACTGCAAGGTAACAGGGGCACAGGGTGAAAGAAACTCTGCCCATTGTTTCTCGGCGGCGCCCGGAATCAAACCCGGGACCACAGGATCACAAGTCCAGTGTCCAGTGTGCTGTCCGCTCGGCCGACTGGCTCCCCGGTTGGAGGGGAGCCGGTGAACAGGCGAATCAGGTTAAAGAATATCTGTCGATTTGCTATTGCATCAACTGAGATTCGATATGGGACCATTAGGATTATAACCAACGAACACTCTCCGTTTAGACGGTAGGCCTCCAGTTTGTGTGTGTGTGTGTGTGTGTGTGTGTGTGTGTGTGTGTGTGTGTACTCACCTATATGTACTCACCTATATGTGCTTGCAGGATCGAGCATTGACTCTTGGATCCCGCCTTTCGAGCATCGGTTGTTTACAGCAATGACTCCTGTCCCATTTCCCTATCATACCTGGTTTTAAAATTATGAATAGTATTTGCTTCCACAACCTGTTCCTGAAGTGCATTCCATTTCCCCACTACTCTCACGCTAAAAGAAAACTTCCTTACATCTCTGTGACTCATCTGAGTTTCAAGCTTCCATCCATGTCCTCTCGTTCTGTTACTATTCCGTGTGAACATTTCGTCTATGTCCACTCTGTCAATTCCTCTGAGTATCTTATACGTTCCTATCATGTCCCCCCTCTCCCTTCTTCTTTCTAGTGTCGTAAGGCACAGTTCCCTCAGGCGCTCTTCATACCCCATCCCTCGTAGCTCTGGGACGAGTCTCGTTGCAAACCTCTGAACCTTTTCCAGTTTCATTATATGCTTCTTCAGATGGGGACTCCATGATGAGGCGGCATACTCTAAGACTGGCCTTACGTAGGCAGTGTAAAGCGCCCTAAATGCCTCCTTACTTAGGTTTCTGAATGATGTTCTAACTTTTGCCAGTGTAGAGTACGCTGCTGTCGTTATCCTATTAATATGTGCCTCAGGAGATAGATTAGGTGTTACGTCCACCCCCAGGTCTCTTTCACGCGTCGTTACAGGTAGGCTGTTCCCCTTCATTGTGTACTGTCCCTTTGGTCTCCTATCTCCTAGTCCCATTTCCATAACTTTACATTTGCTCGTGTTGAATTCTAGTAGCCATTTCTCTGACCATCTCTGCAATCTGTTCAGGTCCTCTTGGAGGATCCTGCAATCCTCATCTGTCACAACTCTTCTCATCAACTTTGCATCATCCGCAAACATCGACATGTAGGACTCTACGCCTGTAAACATGTCGTTAACATACACAAGAAATAGAATTGGTCCCAGCACCGATCCTTGTGGTACTCCACTTGTTACTGTTCGCCAGTCCGACTTCTCGCCCCTTACCGTAACTCTTTGGCTCCTTCCTGTTAGGTAGTTCCTTATCCATTCTAGGACCTTTCCCCCCACCCCCGCCTGCCTCTCGAGCTTGAACAGCAGTCTCATGTGCGGTACTGTATCAAAGGCTTTTTGGCAGTCCAGAAATATGCAGTCTGCCCAACCATCTCTGTCCTGTCTTATCCTCGTTATTTTATCATAGAATTCCAGAAGGTTTGTTAGGCACGATTTCCCTGTCCAGAACCCATGTTGATGTTTGTTCACAAACCTAATGTTCTCCAGGTGTGCAACCAGTCGTAGCCTAATTATTCTTTCCAGTATTTTACAGGGGATGCTTGTCAGTGATACAGGTCTGTAGTTAAGTGCCTCCTCCCTATCTCCTTTCTTGAAGATCGGCACGACATTTGCCTTCTTCCAGCAACTGGGCAATTCTCCTGACATAAGTGACTCATTAAAGATCATTGCCAGAGGCACGCTGAGGGCCTGTGCTGCTTCTTTTAGTATCCACGGTGATACTTTGTCTGGTCCAACTGCTTTAGTTGCATCTAGAGTTGTCAACTGTTTCATTACCTCCTCTGCTGTCACCTCTATATCTGATAGTCTTTCATCTAGGGTAACCCCTTCCAACAATGGGAGCTGCTCAGGCTCGGTAGTGAACACTCCATGGAAACTGGCATTCAGTGCCTCGCAGATTTCCTTGTCACTTTCAGTATATGCCCCCTCTGTCTTCCTTAGTCTTGTCACTTGGTCGTTCACCGACATTTTTCTTCTTATATGACTGTGTAGTAACTTAGGTTGTTTTTTCGCTTTGATTGCAATATCGTTCTCATAGTCCCTTTCCGATGTTCGTCTTATGTTAATGTAATCGTTCCTAGCTCTGTTGTATCTGCTTCTGTTGTCCTCTGTTCTTTGTCTTCTGTACTTCCTCCACTCCCGCCTGCTGGCCATTTTTGCTTCCTGACACTGTCTATTAAACCATGGGTTATTATATTCCTTCTTATTTTTTCCCTTTACCGTTGGTATAAATCTCTCTTCGGCCTCCTGGCATTTCTGTATGACTAGGTCCATCATATCTTGGACTGTTTTTCCTCTAATTTCTTCCTCCCACTGCACTTCACCCAGATAGTCCCTTATCCTCATATAGTCCCCTTTCCTGTAGTCAGCTCTCCTTTCCCAGATCTCTTGTCCCATGGTCATAATTTTGAATTCCATCATGTAGTCAAAGACTAGGACACAATGGTCACTGGCCCCTAGAGGTATTTCATGCTCTAAATTCTCGATATCTTCTACGTTCTGGGTGAAAATCAGGTCTAATAGGCTCGGTGCATCTCCTCCTCTTTCCCTTGTGTCTTCCTTCACATGTTGTGTCAGGAAATTCCTGTCTATAACATCTACTAATTTTGCTCCCCACGTTTCATCCCCTCCATGGGGATTCCTTGATTCCCAATTTATCTCTCCATGATTTAGGTCCCCCATGATCAGCAGCTTCGCTCTCATTCTGTGGGCTAGTGTTGCTGCCTTCTGCAGTTCATCAATACATGCTTTGTTGTTGTCATCATACTCCTGCCTGGGTCTTCTACTGTTTGGTGGGGGATTGTAGATTACCATGATCACAATCTTCCTCCCATCTACTGTCAGAGTTCCATGTATGAAGCTTGTGCACTCATTGGTAACTCGATTTCCCAGGTCTTCAAACTTCCATTTCCGCTTTATTAGGAGTGCTACTCCCCCTCCCTGTCTCTGTGTCCTCTCTTTTCGTATCACCTGGTACCCTTCAGGAAAGATAGCATCTGAGATCATGTCATTAATTTTAGTTTCCACAATTGCAACTATGTCAGGATCTGCTTCACTCACTCTTTCTTTTATCTCTTCTGCTTTATTAGATACCCCATCAGCATTGGTGTACCAAACCTTGAGATTCTTCATGGAAACTCTTGTACCAGAGTTCTCCCTTTC
>NW_027189130.1:5214893-5237393 GCF_040958095.1 Procambarus clarkii
GTATCCCAGAATACGCCTGGGATATAGACGTATCTGGCAGCTCTCTCAAAAACAAAATGTCGAGTACACAATGTGTCAACTTTGTGAAAGAGAAAACATGCACTCACTTGAACATTATATTGTAGAATGTCCCATACTGACTGACTTTCGCCCTCCTGGGCTAAGGTATGCTGAACTCTGTAATTACTATATGAGTACTGGAACACTTGATGATATATTGGACTTGTATCCAAGATTGACCATGTAATATACCAATTATACAATGTATATATATGATGTAACTATATAACCTGAGCTTGTAAAAGCACCTTCAGTGGTTATGTGTTTAATTGCACACTAGCTTCTTTATCAGCTATCTCACCCTGTCAGAGTAAATTAGACAAATGTATGTGAATGCATGTGTGTGTATATATGTATGTATATGTGTGTGTGTATATATATGTATGGGTATAAAGTATATATGGAACCTGATCAGAATTACATTTCACCTTTGTAAATGTACATTAATGACACTATGTGAAAGACACAATGCTGGTTAGCATTGTAAACGTGTGGCCACATCTGTGGTAGAAAAAAAAACTGCTTGAGCTCGATCCTGCAATGTGCAACACCCCAGAGAGAGAGAGCGCCAACGGCCATACCACGTTGAGAACACCGCTTCTCGTCCGATCAGCGAAGTTAAGCAACGTTGGGTTTGGTTAGTGCTTGGATGAGTGACCGCCTGGGAACACCAAATGCTGTTGGCAATAATGTTAAGGGGTGAGTGTTACCACCCTTGAGACTAAACAAGGTTCTTCTCCCCGCAGTGCAATAAAAAGATAATAAATCGGCCTTGCCAACAACTGTCTAGGGGTAAATATACATCACTGCATAAAATGGAGAACAATATATTTATGCTAAGGGGGACAATCTGAATAACACTTAAATGTATAAATAATAACCAGAAATATTCTTCAGCATGCAAATCATAGAATAACCTCCTTATTGAGACATGAGCACTATCACTAAGACATGGATTAATTAGAGAGATAAATACAATATCATCTAACCAGATAATTAACATTTATATGGGCTAAAATAACAGTGACCAATGACTTAACTTAAAACATGACTCCTCACGACAGCAGCCGCCACGCTTCTGCCCCACGCCTTGGGCTTCTGCCCCACGCCTTGGACCGCAGGCCAAGCGTCTACCAAAAAATCAACTAACCGTCCACACAACATTGTGGAAAATCTAATAATAAAACGCAGCACTAATATTCAAAACATTGTTAAACTAAAGAGTAGTAAACACTGGTACAACATTCCATACAATAATACAGAAACCAAATATGGGCATAACTCAAATGGAAAACTATAAACACTCGACTGACAACAATGTTCCCACACTGGCCATATCCAAATATGGTCAACCGCCCACACGGAGAAACTACATGAGAAATTAACACCAAAAGCCTCACACAATATAATGTAACTCAGGCACACTACTGCATGCTATAATATATATATATATAACATACAAAATTTTATATCATACAACTAGATGCTATATTAAAGAACAAGACAATAAAGTAATATGAGAATCAAGAGTAATGGCAGAATCCTAGTGAGATTCGTAACATCCCTCCCGTCCCCTAAAAAAAAAAATGAAATTAACTGAAGGTTGATTTCATTTTTTTTGACTGCATGAAATATAACATGTAATATAACATGAAAATAAAACATGAAAATGCTTCGACTAAAATTCAAGTGCAAAGCAATGAAATCTCACACAGTAAAAAAAAATACAAAAATTTCATACATCTTATGAATAGAAACACTACATAGGTTTCACTGGAGTATGCAAATTTATCTCTCCAGGGTACTATCTCATTTATATCACTTAGTTTCAGATCATATTTCACACTTATCTACAACATTATCATTATTAGAATTGTCAAGAAAGGTAGCTGCTTTCACACAGTTATCACGGCAATTTATCTTTCTATCTGTTGCTACTATTTCTCTGAGATCAGTCCCATATTTCCAATTGATTCATTTTCTATATGGTGACATTTTCCAAGACAGACTCCCTTTCCCATTACTCCCTTTTTCTGGAGCTAAACTGCTTAATTGAAGCTGACTGGATGTTGAGTAGATTTGGGACTTCTCCTGGGTATGCTCTGACACAGACATCTGCTCTTCATCCCTCTTGATCCTCTGTGGAACACATACTCTCGCCCAATGGATACTAAAATTAGAGAAATTAGCATTAAACCTCACAATTATGTATAAAACTTTCCCATTCATAGAACCTTCCGAAACACAAGACACCGACTTAGCAAACCTTTGACCTTCAAACCAAGAAATACAACCCAAGATAAGTGCAAAGACTACCTGATCGAACTGACTCAGATGATCCATAAGGAACACAGAAATCAATTGCCTCATAACTCTGTCATAACGATCAGTGAAAGAAAACAGGCATATGCCTAGGCACCATATCTCAATCATAACTCTCAAGACAAGTTCACACCTCCTGATGGTGAACTTGAACACAACACACACTATCATCAACCTTCTAGTCTTCCAAAAGACTAAGTAAAACATGCCGAAAACTTGACCACCCTCACCATCACTTCCCAAGTGATTTACGTCTGATGACAAACAATCAACCAAGAGGTTTAAGGGTCTTAACATCTTGAAGATGAACAGCAGATTACCTGGGAAACACCCAAGGACAATCTGAAACCCTTCACAATGATTAACACTAGGTAGGATAACCTTATCCCCCAACTTGAAATACACACCTGGAGCCTCAAACATCTGCTCCCCAGTATGATTTAATCCTTCACCCACAATATGACTCTGAAAGTCAACACCACACTTGAGTGGAACATACACTTTTATCACTCGTGCATCAAAATTACCTGGATCTGAATATAGAGATACTGCTCTAGTATAACTCACCACTTCCTCAGAACTACTGGTTGCACAACCTACTTGAGTAAACTCTCTCTGCTCAACCACAAGGCTGGACAAAGATGTCCCACAGTCCATTACTTCACAAGAAAATGGCTCCTGCAGAATAAAAGTAGATTTCAACATCCTACACACACTCTGACTCAATGTACACAATGAGAAATACTTACTCCACATGGAATAAGAATCACAACCCACAAATCTCAGCAACTTAGATCCAAATGCTACTTTACCACTCTTAATGATTTTACCAAAATTTCCTCCCATGACTTCTGGAGCTGCTTGGAGTACTGTCTGCTCACAATCAATAATATCACTACCAAGTTGGGTCACATCCTCACAGACAACTGAAGAGGGAGGCTCAATGGGTCTCCATCTACTCAACAGAAGCTGATCCTCTGGCTGCTTTCCCACACTCTCCAAAACTGGATCTACAGTACAGACTGTCTCCTTGCTTCTCTCTGAAATCTTAGGGTCAGTTCTACTCAATGCACATAAATTAAGGGAATCTGAAGCGAGCGGGCAAGTAACAGGTAGTTTGACCTCCTCCCCTATTATATCACCTTGACTAGGGTGAGGCGGGGCCTCTACAACAGACTTACTCTCGACAACTGATTCTAAACTTGGAGTGAGCGGGAATACTTCTGCCAACCCGACATCTTGTCCTAAACCATTCACTTGGCTGGAATACAGAGTCGTGGCTTTTAAGTTTCTCTCAACTCCTGGCACAACGTTCGTAGTGAGCGGGCAAGACAATGGTACATGGACATCCTTTCCCAATTTATTGGAATAAAGCAGAGTCATAGTATCAGGCTTACTCTCAACAACTAGGTTGGCCACACAGGAATCTGGAACAACCACATCCCACTTCTCCACTGAAGGGGTACTGGTTACTGGAACAAATACTTGAGTAACAACATCAGAACTGACAACTGGATTTATATTAGTACTGACATCAGCACAGGTAGAATGGCCAAAACCATCTATTACAACCGGTTGTTCATTCCTAGAACTAACTTCAGCACAGGCAGAATAAACAACATGGTCTGCAACTGGCTGGTTAAACAAACGGGGATCATTCTCACCCACAACATGATTTATGGCCACATCATTACCCAATATAACATCCACACCTGGGATGGGCAACTGTGTACTAACACCCACCGTGCATACACTTGGAGTAATGGTGGATCTTAAAGTAACATCTATCAGAGGTACAGTTTTACATCCTGCAACACTCTGAAGAACTACAGACTTCCTAGTATCTCTCTTTTCAACATTAGAGAGTATACTGGCAGAAATTAAGGTTTGGGAAGCACCAGTATCACGAAGAAGAACCACTGGCTTCCATTTCCCATTTACACACAAAACTTCACCTGAAGACATATATGGTGAATACTGTTTCACCCAATTGGGGTTTACAGTTACATGTTTATTAGTAAATTTATTTTGCACACCTCTACAATAAATGAGACCAGTTGGTCTCAACTCTGGGTGCAAAGCATAACATGAATTTACCACATGACCTCTTCTGCAATGCGTGCAATACCTGCTAGTGGTCGGAACAGCCGAACCCACTGCAGGCTTAATCACTACATTACTTGAGGTTGACAACTCTGTCTGTTCCTCAGATTTAGGCTTTACAGGAGAAGGGTTAAGGGGAGAAGGTGAAGTAGCTGGTCGAGTCTGGAAAACATGGTTTTTATGAGCATAATGATTAGTTTTAGCATTAAAATGGTTAATTGGTGCTCTGAAAGGTACTTTTGTAAGTAGTTCATGTTCATCAACTAGCTTGGCTAGTTTGATAAGATCAGTGGTTTGTTTATTTTCAGCCATAAATAAAGCTAATTTCTCTGGTAGACATCCCACTACTTCCTCAGTTACTATGAGGTCTCTTAAAGTCTCAAACTCTGTAATATTAAGTGCTTTAATCCATCTGTCAAAGTGATTTAATTTTACTCTTACAAAGTCAGAAATAGTCTGGTCATGTGCTCTTTTTAAACTTCTGAATTTAATTCTATGTGCCTCTGGGATCTGCTGGTAAGCATTCAAAATACTCTGCTGAACAAATTTAAAATCGAAAGAATTCTCAGCCGGCAAAGATGCAAATACCTCTTGAGCTTTACCCTTAAATTGTCCTTGTAATATGCTAACCCATTGATCGACAGGCCAGTTCATGCTGACTGCTAGTTTCTTAAAGTGCAAGAAAAATATTTCTGGATCTTCTTCATTAAACTTAGGTAATTCTACATGTTTACTGTACTTAGAAGAACTATTTGTACTCTCTGGATTATTACTAGTGTTACCTTGCCCTGCTGCAATTCTCTGCTGTTCTAACCTGTTATTGTTTTCAGCAATACTCTGCTGAATTTCTAATTGTCTAGTCTGCTGCTCTGTTTGTTTAGTTTGTTGCTCTGCTAGTCTTAACTGAGCCTCCAACTCAAGGTGTTTTGTCTGGTTCTGCAACTCCAACCTCTGCTTGTCTGCTTCCAGCCTAGCCATTTCCAATTTAGTCTCCAACTCCAACTTTAAGATCTGCCACCTTGTCACTTGACTCTTCTTCTAACTCTGCCAAACACTCTTCAAGTCTCTCCTCCACCAAGTGTGTGACAATCACTCTTAACACTTGAGCTTTCAACATTTTACTGGAAACTGCTATGTTCAATCTATCAGCCAGCAATAACAAACCAGACTTCTTTAAGTCTTTAATTTTACCAAAATTTGGCAGATCTACCAGCGCAGCAACCTGATCCTCCATGGTTGGCTCAATAATCACAACTTACACTTGAAACAACACTGAAAATTATGCTTGGCCCCTGGCACAAGCTAAACACTTACCTCAAATCGTGAAGCGTTGAGAAGTTTTCACAGCAGCTCAGATTGAACAGATAATTTCACAGGCTTGATTAGGTGTCACTAGATAATCACAGAGTACCTAGGAAGGCAATTGCTATTAATAATTAGCACTGTTAATTGTACAAACATTACAGGGAATTAAGGCTTATTCTCCCGGACACAGGCCCCCAGTTGTTACCACCCTTGAGACTAAACAAGGTTCTTCTCCCCGCAGTGCAATAAAAAGATAATAAATCGGCCTTGCCAACAACTGTCTAGGGGTAAATATACATCACTGCATAAAATGGAGAACAATATATTTATGCTAAGGGGGACAATCTGAATAACACTTAAATGTATAAATAATAACCAGAAATATTCTTCAGCATGCAAATCATAGAATAACCTCCTTATTGAGACATGAGCACTATCACTAAGACATGGATTAATTAGAGAGATAAATACAATATCATCTAACCAGATAATTAACATTTATATGGGCTAAAATAACAGTGACCAATGACTTAACTTAAAACATGACTCCTCACGACAGCAGCCGCCACGCTTCTGCCCCACGCCTTGGACCGCAGGCCAAGCGTCTACCAAAAAATCAACTAACCGTCCACACAACATGGTGGAAAATCTAATAATAAAACGCAGCACTAATATTCAAAACATTGTTAAACTAAAGAGTAGTAAACACTGGTACAACATTCCATACAATAATACAGAAACCAAATATGGGCATAACTCAAATGGAAAACTATAAACACTCGACTGACAACAATGTTCCCACACTGGCCATATCCAAATATGGTCAACCGCCCACACGGAGAAACTACATGAGAAATTAACACCAAAAGCCTCACACAATATAATGTAACTCAGGCACACTACTGCATGCTATAATATATATATATATATAAAACATACAAAATTTTATATCATACAACTAGATGCTATATTAAAGAACAAGACAATAAAGTAATATGAGAATCAAGAGTAATGGCAGAATCCTAGTGAGATTCGTAACAGTGAGCCGGTCGGCCGAGCGGACAGCACACTGGACCTGTGATCCTGTGGTCCTGGGTTCGATCCCAGGCGCCGTCGAGAAACAATGGGCAGAGTTTCTTTCACCCTATGCCCCTGTTACCTAACAGTAAAATAGGTACCTGGGTGTTAGTCAGCTGTCACAGGCTGCTTCCTGGGGGTGGAGGCCTGGTCGAGGACCGGGCCGCGGGGACACTAAAGCCCCGAAATCATCTCAAGATAACCCTCACCGGGCTTGCCCACCTACACGTGCAAAGTTTTGCCGGACCTCCGGTCGTTACCTCAGTTCTCAACTATTATTTCGGTCGCCAGCTGGGTAATCTTCTCTGCGTCCCGGCAACGCTTTCATTTCAAATTTGATACAGTGTTGCCTCCTAGTGTCACTTTTCTGTTTAATATCAGTACTAGTGTGGTGCACTTCTATCACTTGTTCACAATGTTCAGTGAGGAGTCATATAAAAGCGATAATAAAAGTAAATAAAGTTTACTGAAGAGAAAACTACATAAACATGATAGAAGTATACGTGTAATAATATATAAATCAGATGACAGTGGCGCTTCTTTGGTGGCCTCCGGCAACCCGAGTCAGCTGAACGAATTTAAGGGGATATTTGCCCTTATGGGGGCCGGCTCCGTCAGCGAAGACCCATAATCCTCTCGGCTCCGCCACTCGCTGTCTTCACCAGGTAGAAGATGACATATACAAGCTGCCCTACAGCCTAATCTACTCCTAAGAATCAATATACATTCTAGTAACAACCTATATATTTCTATGCCTATCTTGCCTAATTATCAAGGGACAATGGGAGGGAATAATGATCTACCTGTAACATATCCTGCCCTCAGACGCCTGGACTCCGATGGTCCTCAGTCCCTCACATCATTCCTCAGCGTTCCGGTCGAGTTACAGGTCCCTAGGCGTCGTGAAGATACGAGTCGTCTTCGTGCTCACTCCCAAATATGCAGTTCCTGATCACTGGCTTGGCTTGCCCAGTTGTCCCTGCTCACGTTGTCTCCCTCGATCCCTCCTTCACTGAGACCAAATACTCATAGAGTATTTGTTCTCAGGTTATCAGCAGGTTGCGACTTCTCCTTTCTGAGTTTCCAGTGGACGTGATCTGAGCACAGCTCTGAGTACCTCGGAGTTCCGCTGGGGGGAAGCCACTTGCTACTCCTGTCGTCGCCGCTCTCAACTCCTCCAACATCTTGGGTCGCATTGTGACCACACTGCGCCTTGTGATGTGTTGGCCGGAGATGTCTCTCCAACACTATCAACTCACAGTCCTCGGCGCCCTCACACCGCTGGAACTCGGCTTCCTCGCACTTCCCTGAAGTGTGTTAGTCTTCCGTAGTCACAGCCAATATGTCAGGCTGGGATATTCCACTGGATGAGGCTCCTGGACCTAAGAACTCGAAAGCACAACCAGCACAAGTCCGTTCTCAACCAAGTGCCGTCTGAGAATCTCTGAGAGCCCAGCAGTCTACAAGCCCCAGCCCAGCCTCCCGGTGACATCACAGTCTCCCAGGGGCGGGGTCTCATTGGTTAATCTCGTTACGTGACCACAGCCCGCCAATCGCCAGCCTGCTGGCGCCTTCAGGGTTTTGGCGCACTTTTATCGGTTCGTCTCCATTTTGTATACACTAAGGGTAAGGTGTACCCTTATACACTAAGATAAGGTGTACCCTTATACACTAAGATAAGGTGTACCTTTATACACTAAGATAAGGTGTACCCTTATACACTAAGATAAGGTGTACCGTTATACACTAAGGTAAGGTGTACCCTTAAACACTAAGGTAAGGTGTACCCTTATACACTAAGGGTAACGTGCATCCTTATACACTAAGGTAAGGTGTACCCTTATACACTAAGATAAGGTGTACCCTTATACACTAAGATAAGGTGTACCCTTATACACTAAGATAAGGTGTACCGTTATACACTAAGGTAAGGTGTACCCTTATACACTAAGGTAAGGTGTACCCTTATACACTAAGGGTAAGGTGCATCCTTATACACTAAGGTAAGGTGTACCCTTATACACTAAGGTAAGGTGTACCCTTATACACTAAGGTAAGGTGTACCCTTATACACTAAGGGTAAGGTGTACCCTTATACACTAAGGTAAGGTGTACCCTTATACACTAAGGTAAGGTGTACCCTTATACACTAAGGGTAAGGTGCATCCTTATACACTAAGGTAAGGTGTACCCTTATACACTAAGTTGATGTTGTTATGTTGTTAAAGATTTAGCTATTCAGGACGGAGTGTCCATATAGCACGGGCTATGGTGAGCCCGTAATTGAGTTTGGTGATATACATGATAACCTTTTTCCTGTGATATTTAGATCTAAGTTTAAAATGGAGGAGAGGACTTCTCCTTTTTCCCTGCTTGTTTTTGTCGCTTCTGTTTTATTGCACTTGTTTTAATCTTTTTTTATTAACATTATCTTGGTGGCGGATGTAGATGCAGAATGCTCACTAATGAGTCCCATTCCTCAACAGCTTTTCTAATCATTGTAGTCGCGGTGGAATGTGCATCTAATGCAGCTGCTGTCGTTAGATTAATGTTGAGTTTGATGCGCAGGGGTTCAGTAGCTTCACATTCCAGTAAGTAGTGCAATAGTGGCGCCTCTGCCTCAGTTTCACAGATATGACACTCTTTAACTATTGGGTTCATTACCTCCCAGCAGCACTTGTACCCAAGTCTGAGTCTGTGTATAGCTACTGCAATGTCTCTGGATATCTTTTTGTCAGGCTTGAAAGAGGAGTAACCAGTGGCTTGTTCATACCATATCGCAGTGGATCTTCCTTCCGCTACTTTGGCTCTGTGGCGACTTTTGATAGTTGAGAATATTTTCTTCTTGATTTGCTCCTTTATCTGTGAGAAACTTGGAGGTATTTGAACCTGTACAACAGGTAGAGCAGTGGCAGTTTTTGCTAGTGAGTCTGCCTTTTCATTACCCTTTATGCCAATGTGACTTGGTATCCAATTTAGGGTGATTGACAGCCCTAGATTATGGGCATCTTTTCCTATATGTTGAATTTCTGTGAGGAGTGGTATATTATCTCTGTGCTGACTGGATAACAATGCCTGGAGCGAAGATTTAGAGTCTGTATGAATGATGACATCATGTAAATTATTCTCAATTGAATAGTTTATTGCCTCCTTCAGGGCATATAATTCTGTTTGTAATGTTGAGCACCCACTATTCATGCTCCAGTAAGCTTCATGGTTGGTAGTGTAAACTGCTGCCCCAGCAGAACCTTTTTCTTGATCAACTGATCCGTCTGTGAAGATGTGAGTCGTTGTGGGTCTAGAGATAGTTTCCATTTGTTGCTCTATTACTTCCTTGAGCCTCTGCGGGTCACATGCTGATTTTTTAACTGATAATGTTTCAATGATTATCTTTAGAGTCGATTCTTCCCATGGAGGAGGCTGTCGAAAGTGTTGATATGGTCTATCTTCCCCTTTGTTTTTAATGGTCCATTTCATATCCATTTTCTCTAAAATCTTGACCACATTATCCATCCATGAGCTTGTTCTATACTGTAGGTTTTTCTGAAAGGATCTCTGTATGCTGTCTTTGATTGACAGCCTGGCGGTTGTTCCAGTAAGTTTTCCTATTATGGTGGCTATCCTTTGTTTCATCCTGTTTTCTAATGCTGGTAAATTTGTTTCCATTCTAAGGTTCTCTCTACGCGTCCATATAGGTGCTCCCAGCATTGTTCTCAGAGCATCGTTTTGAGACACTTCCAGTTTCTGCCATTGGTTATCACTGAGGGATGTAAGAGCAGGAGCAGCATAGTCGATGAGTGACCTAACTGCTTGAACGTAGTACATTTTGAGTACTGGTAGAGATGCACCCTCTCTAGGACTGGTCAGAGAGCGCAAAGCTGAGTTTCTGGCTTTACAGCGTTGCCGAAGATATTCAATTTCTTGAGTGAATTTCAACTGGTTGTCTATTATGACTCCTAGGTATTGAAAAGAGGTAACCCACTCAATTTCTTGTCCTTGTATTGCCAGTCCGATGTCTTGAGTTCTCATTTTAACGGCCATTGCTTTTATTTTATTGCTGTTTATTTTCACTGCTATGCGTTCCGCTTCCTTGCTGATAATATCTAGGCATTTTTGTGCATGGTTCCTTGCACCTTTGTCATTGATGATGACCACAAAGTCGTCTGCGTAGTTAAGAAGTTTGGCTTTTGGTAGCTTGAGCTTCATGAATTGTTCCATGAGACAGTTGAAGAGGAAGGGGCTTAGTATTCCTCCTTGTGGAGTTCCATTTTCCAGCCTCTTTAAGGTCGATGTTTTTCCTTGGAATTTGACTTTAGCTTCTCGGTTAAGCAGGCTTCCTTTGGCAAAAGCAAGAGCGTGTCCTTTGATTTCCTTATCCACAAGGCAGCACAGTGTAGCTGGAGCATTGGCTAGCTCGAAGGCTTTTTCAAGGTCTAGAAAAATAAGGATTCCAGGTTTGTCATTGATTTTATCCAGGAGGGAGGTAAGGCATTCTGTGGTTCCAACACCTTTTCTGTAAGCAAACATATTTTGGTATAGTGGATTGGCTTTCCATTCAATTCAATTAAGAGCCATTCTTTCTGCAGTTTTAGCCAGACAGCTTGTTAATGAGATGGGTCTTGGATTTCCTGGGTCTTTAGGTTTTGGAATGGGAGCTATAATTGCAGCGATCCGCTCCGAGGACATTATCAGGTGGAGAGTTTGACTGGGGCGGTACATCTGTCAAATGATAACGCAGGTGTCCTAAGGCCAGCTCAGCGTGGACAGAAACCTCGCGTAGAGCAAAAGGGTATTGTCCGTATTATATAGAGTAAACCCAACTTATTATATTATATAGAATTCAACTTATTATAGCACCCCCAATACCATGAACTTCTATTTTTTTAATTAGTCTTTCATGTGGCACTGTATCAAAAGCTTTGCTAAAGTCAAGGTACACAACATGACATTCCTTACCACTATCAACTGCCTCAACTATGCTGGAATAAAAAGTTAGCAAATTTGTTAAACATGAACGGCCATTTGTAAAACCATGTTGCGACTCATTTATTAATTTATGTTTTTCAAGATGGAGACGAATTGTATTTGCAATTATTGATTCAAGTAACTTTCCCACAATAGACGTTAGGCTAATTGGTCGATAGTTTGACGCAAGTGATCTATCTCCTTTCTTAAAAATTGGTACCACATTAGCTACCTTCCATGACTCTGGCACTCTGCCTGACTCTATTGATTTATTAAATATGGTAGACAGTGGCTCGGAAAGCTCCTCTTTGCATTCTTTAAGCACCCTGGCAAACACTTCATCCGGCCCTGGGGATTTGTTTGGTTTTAGTTTTTCTAATTGTTTAATTACATCCTCCCTGGTAACTGCTAAACTAGTCAACCTGTCCTCATCCCCACCCACATAGACTTGTTCGGCTGAAGGCATATTGTTAAGTTCTTCTTTAGTAAATACAGATACAAAATATTTGTTAAAAATGCTACTCATCTCCTTGTCATTATCCGTTATTTGATCTGTCTCAGATTTTAATGGACCTATCCTTTCCCTAGCCTTAGTTCGATATAACTGAAAAAACCCTTTAGGATTTGACTTTGCTTGCTCTTCTATGCGAACTTCATAGTGTGTTTTTGCTTTACTAATCTCTTTTTTAACATTTCTAACCAGTTGTATGAATTCCTGTTCTAAACTGACTTCCCCATTCTTAATCCTTTTGTACCAAGCTCTCTTTTTACCTATAAGGTTCTTTAAATTATTTGTTATCCACTTTGGGTCATTAGTATTCGATCTATTCAATTTGTATGGTATACTACGTTCCTGTGATTTGTTTAGAATATTCCTAAATAAGTTATATATTAAATCCACATCTAAATCTCCTTTTACGTCACCTATCGCTGGGTTCATGTCTCGCTCCAAGACCGGCCCACACCCCATACCCAAGACTTTCCAATCAATTTGACCCAAAAAATTTCTTAGGCTATTAAAATCAGCTTTTCGAAAATCTGACACTTTAACAGAATTTTCTCCTACAGGTCTATTCCATTCCATGCTAAATCTGATTACTTTGTGATCACTGTTCCCTAGCTCACTCCCTATTTCGATGTCATTAATTTGTGTTTCCCTGTTAGTTAACACTAAATCTAAAATATTATTTTCCCTAGTTGGTTCCTTAATGTGTTGCGTAAGAAAGCAATCGTCAATTAATTCTAGAAAATCTTCTGCTTCACTATTCCCTGTTTTGTTCACCCAGTTTATTCCACTAAAATTAAAGTCACCCATGACATAAATACTGTTAGATCTAGATGCTCTAGATATTTCATCCCATAGATGCTTTGCTTCCATTTTGTCTAAATTTGGTGGCCTATATATAACTCCTATTATAATATTATTTGCTTTTACGTTTAATTCTATCCAAATAGTTTCTGTGTGTGGCTTAGTTTTGATTCCCTCTTTGAGACTACATTTCAAATTGTCCCTAACATATATGGCAACTCCCCCTCCTCGTCTAATATATCTATCTGTGTACCTAATACTTTATACATTTCAGGTGTAGCAATTTATGACTGTTAGGTTGACTTTAGATTACATAGGTGTTTTATGCGCAAATTCATACTCGTAATGGTTTGTTGTCTAATAATCTTTGCTATATCCTGTGTTTTCCACTTTATTCTCGTCCCTACAGAGTTTCTCACTCAGACAGATCACCCCCTCGGGTACTCTGGTTATTTGGTCTGTCTCCGGGCTATTACGCTCAAATCTTTACATTCCAAATGTAGGAAGACGTACCGGACTTTAGTTCCTTTCGCATCTAGGACTTCACTGTACGTTTGGGACCCGTACAGCAGTTCTTGTCAGTACTGACACTCTGCACCCCTACGCATAACTCCCTTAAGGTCAGAGATCATAATACTTACCCAGGTAGGGAGTTTACCATTCTTTTCCAAAGAACAAAGAATTGTAACTCTAAGTATTACCAAGTCTTAATAGGAGACCTCTTGCCCTTATCATTGTCATTTGTAAAGTACCGGGTATAGAAATTCTTACATACCTTTGTATTGCCTCGAAACATTTTGTTTCACTGTTTATGATTTAATTACTCCATTTAATTCTTATAATCTTATCTTACCTTATTATAATTGTAATTCCACACGGGATAGTTAAAGCTGACAGTCTTGCCACGTCATTTTGTCAATCTACCAACTCGTACATTGGTTCACTTGCAGAAGGAGATTCTCTATATTTTGCTTGTCTTTAATTCATTCACAAAATTTAAACTCGCAGCATTCCGTCATAATCCAGAAGATGAAGTAGGAACCCTGATCCGTGCTACTAAGGCGGGACTGCTGACTCTCACTATTGAATAACACCTTTTTCCTCCTCATGGAGCCACTAAAACTGATCTCCATAATATGATTCTAGATTTCCTGGTAGACAACGACAGATTCACATCGACGGCGCACGAACAATATTTAATTGCAGATAAGGCCGCCCTGACAGCCATAAAGTTGAAGATATAGTTAGCCAACATAGAACGTGAACGACAGAAGGAAGCTCTTCAGGTAGGAGAACGGGAAGCAGAAGCGGCCCTCCAAAAAGAACAACTTGAACTTAAACTCCAAATCGCTGAACAACGAGTTGCATTGGAACGTGAACGTGACCAAGAGAGACTAGAGCTCCGACGTCAAGAGCTTGTCTTTGAAACCTCCCACGTCACTCAGCGCCAGGAAACAGAAGCTAAACTCCCGGTACATTTCAATGTTTCTCACGCCATTAAGTAATGCCGCCTTTTGTAGAAACTGAGGTGGATGCATTATTTACCTCATTTGAGGCTCTAGCTAACCAACTCAGCTGACCTCAGGATCAGTGGTCTGTACTTCTCAAATCTCATTTGACAGGTAGAGCTACCTTGATCCTCAGCTCTCTAGCTACAGAGACTGATTCTCTTGTGTTGAAACAGGTAGTGCTTGATGCCTACCTTCTATCAGAAGAGTTACATACGTAGATTTAGGAACAACATTAAGTCTAGTGCTACTACGTATTTAGAATTCGCTTAAAATAAAAAAAAGATATCACATGAAGTGGCTGGAATCAGCCCAAATCAACATCTTTGCAGATCTCCTTAACCTCATCTTGATGGAAGAATTCTTTCGTCGTGTTCCAACTCCTATACGTCTCTACCTTTCAGACAAAGGAGAGACTGACCTTACTAAGTGTGCACAGCTGGATGACACCTATAGACTAATTCACCGATCGTCATCAGACACATCTCCCAGTACGTCATCTTGGTCCAGTCCTGCTATAGTGAGTTCTTCTGATGTGGACTACTCCTTATACTGCGGATACTGCAACGTGTATGGGCATTCCATAAAAATGTGTACCAATCCTCACTGTAAGTCCAGCAGTGAGGCCCACAAGCCCAACCACCTCCTCCTCAACCTCATAAACCAGTTATGAATATTCATGTGCCCCTTCTGATTTTTCTCTCTTCCACAGACACCTAACCCCGGAACTGTCTCTGCTAGCGGCGGAGATTCGGAGGGAAGGATACAAGTGAACATCTTGAGGAACACAGCTGCTCTACAATCGATACTCCTCAAAACAGCTGCACCCAACGTCACCTACACCGGAGAAACCGTCCTCATCACTCACCTCACTGCAACCATTCCATACCCTCTCGCTAGAGTCCACCTGGATTGCTCGTTCATTCATGGTGAAGTCCAAGTCACCATCAGGGAGAATACTTTCCCCAGGATAGGAATTCAACTACTCCTGGACAACGACTTGGCAGAAGATCAACATCCCACGACCCTCATCATCAGTGTCAACCCACAGGTATTTGACTCTTCCATGGATAACCCTGTTATGATATACGTTGCAAAGGAGGTTCATTCGACCAACGATTCAGAGGACAATTCCCAGCCAGTCAAGTTGACGACTCGTGCTAAAGCCACACGACTGCAGCCAGAAGCTCCAGCTTTCCCTCAAGATTCTTAGGGCCTCCCACCGAATCTCATCTTGGTGGAGTTCCGTAAGTTGCAGATAAAAGATCTATCTCTAACACCTGTATTCTTTCAGGCCCAGACTCAATCAGATTCTATCTCTGGGCTTTTCTTAGATAATCATATCTTCTATCGTAGATTCAGACCCAGAAAGTTAAAGGAAGAAGACGATTGGGCTAACATCGACCAGCTGGTAGTCCCTACCAGCCTACGGCCAGAGATCATGTGTTTGGCCTTATGGCCTCTCTCTAACTTGGGAGAGAAATGAGAGAGTTTGAAGGGAAGAGAAGTTTGGAGGGATACAAACAAGTATTCGTGCAGAGGGACAGGACAAAGGAGGAGAGAGCCAGGGCAGCAGAGGCAAGGAGGAAGCGCAGGGAGAGAGGATTAAACCAGGAAATCGCAGCCCCTAACACAACAGTCCCAGAGACAAGAGGGGAACCCAAGACCAGCATCCCAGCAACACCAGAGGGGAGGGCAACACCACCACCCCCCTTTGCATAGAAACCCTCCCTTTCCCTCACCGTACCTGCCCCCATCCAACCCTCCCTCCCCCCAACCCCATTCTGACCCTGTCACCCCTCTCCCATTCCCATCATGTCCCCCCTCCCACCTTTCCCCCCCCCCTGTCCCCACTCCCCCTTCATCCCATACCCTTCCTATCCCTCCTCCCCCTCACCCCACATCCTCCATGTCCCCCCCCTATCTCCTTAACCCACACCTTACCTGTCCCCCCTTCCCTTATACCACCACCCCCCACCCCAAAATCCTCTGAGACCCTGCAAACCACCTCACAGATCTTCTCACCCACGGAAGAGCTTTTCACACCAGCAGAATGCTCGCCAAGAAGGGAACAAGAAAATGACCAGAAGAAAGTGAGCTTCAAGGCAATGTACACTAACACAGATGGGATTACAAATAAAGCAAGTGAACTCGGAGAATGGACACTAGAAGGAAACCCAGACATAATAGCACTCACAGAAACAAAGCTAACGAAAACCATAACAAATGCAGTGTTTCCACAGGGCTACTATGTAGTGAGGAAAGAGAGAGAAGGGAGAGGAGGAGGTGGTGTGGCTTTGCTAATAAGAGAAGGTTGGAGTTTTGATAAGATGGTAATTCAGAATTGTGAAGGTTTCTGTGACTACATATCAGGCACCATAGCAACTGGAGGACAGAAAATTATAGTAGTAGTCATATATAACCCCCCACCGAACGACAGAAGACCCAGACAGGAATATGATAGAAACAACTTGGCCACTATCAATATAATAGAGAGAGCAGCTTCCGTGGCTAGCAGGAACGGATCCAGACTACTAATCATGGGAGACTTCAACCATGGGAAGATAGATTGGGGGAACAGAGACTCACATGGAGGACCAGACACATGGAGAGCTAAGCTGCTGGATGTGGCAAAAAGAAACTTTCTAAGTCAACACGTCAAGGGACCGACAAGAACGAGAGAAGGGGATGAACCAGCCTTGCTCGATCTGATATTTACCCTAAATGAGTCGGGTATAAGGGAAGTTAAGTTGGAAGCCCCCTTGGGAATGAGTGATCATAGTGTATTGAGCTTTGAATACCTGGTTGAGCTAGGAATTATCACCCCTAAAAAAGAACTGGGAAACAAAAGGCTGGCGTACCGAAAGGGAAACTATGAAGAGATGAATAAATTTCTAAGGGATATTCATTGGGACACAGAACTCAGAACCAAGTCCGTACAAGACATGATGGACTATGTCACCCAAAAGTGTCAGGAGGCTATAAGCAGGTTTGTCAAAGCCTGACAGGAATAAACAGTGAAGCAAAAGAAGAATCCGTGGTTTAATAGGGAATGTATGAAAGCAAAGGAGCTGAACAAAAGGGCATGGAGGAACTTCCGTAATAACAGAACACCAGAAAGCAGAGAGAGATACCAGAGAACCAGGAACGAGCATGTTAGTGTGAGAAGAGCAGCTGAGAAAAGGTATGAAAATGATATAGCTAATAAAGTCAAGACCGAACCAAAGTTACTACACAGTCACATCAGGAGGAAGACAACAGTGAAGGAACAGGTGATGAATGTTGGAAATTTCTAACACTAATAGGCTACTATTGTATTATAATAAATCATTATTATTATATACAAACTACAGTAGTCACTAAATTTACTAACAGTAGTGTCTACATAAACTAACCATTGCATCTGCGTATTAATGCTAGAATTCTCACGAAAGAGAGCAGCAACATTGCGTCAGATAATGTCTAGTTAAACACATTTATTACCAATGTGTTAGAGAATTGAATGTGGTTCTCTAAAAACATCAGTATTCCGTGTGATAATTACTTACAGATAACATTACTCCCAATAATCTTGAATCGAGAGTTATTAGTTAAATTATTCTGTAGTAACATTTTCTTCAATCTCACACGAATGTCATAAAGAGAAATAAAATCTTCTCTATTTCTCGTTTTACACCATAAAACGAGAATGCGATAATATTTAAACCCCTATAATTGCAACCCAGTCCTCATTAAATTATTTCATCCATAATCGTGCGAAAAGAAATTATTCGTGATTAATAAATTCTGTGGTGAATGCGAGAGCCGGGTTGAGGGAGGCGGCGACGCCATTGTTGAGCGAGCGTGCCTGGACAACGGAGGAGAGAGAAGGGTCCTGGCGTCAAGAGTGGCGAGACACGTGGCGATTGGGAGTTATCAGCAAGAATTACACTGATACCCAACTAATAGTGAATAATTATTCTTCCACGTGCTCCATAGTGCTCAGCCAACCAATAACGCGTCTATAATTAAAGCCAAAACCCACAAATACGCGTACAACGCCGTGAACGTTTGGGACTGGCAGACGCGATATCGGCAGACTTCAGTATTATATACACTCACGTTAAGTATAGTTTCTTTCTTGATGCATCATTTAAGATTGTATATTTGTGAGTAGTCTGTCGTTACAAAGTGAGACGACCCCATATCCAACGTTAGTACCACATCGGCATTTCTTCCATTTTCATGAATATTGAGATTAAAAGTAGCCTATTCCAATGCTACTTAATATTCTTTAATTTCCAGCTCGTATGTGAGGAGTCATCGAGTCGTTTTCTTCATTCGTGCTATTCACCTCTAATTTCTTCTATGTGGAGATGCTGAGATCACGAGGACGAATCACAAAGCGATGTCATAGAAATCGTCTTAAAGCTAAGACTCTTTGTACCAATTTAATTCTTCCAATTTAGTTCTTATACAAATTTTGTAGGATCATTATATTAAATATTATTACCAGATATGATGATTGGAAGTACATGTGTTTGCTTAGACGGTTGCTCCGTAATTTAATAATCATCAATATTTACAATTTGAGTTTACATATTTGAATCTACAGTATTTTAGATCATAATATTATTTACTCAGCAATGAATTGGTGACGAACCACACTAGTTCCTAGACGTATATGAAGTTCTAGTAATACCCCCCCAATGTAGGTGTTTGAGGCTCTCACTTTAGTTAAGTAATCATACAGTCTATTCATTATTTCAAGTGATTATCCTTTCTAATAATTGTCCATAGACACTGGTTCTCTAGTGTTATTCTTATGATCACTTTTATTAGTTTTCCCTCTTTTCTCAAAAGTGGGTGGTCCTTCGTTATTAAATTAAATAAGTAAATAATTGAATAATTGAGTCAAGCCCTAGATATCCCACAATGAAACTTTAGGTTGGCGAGGACAGGTACACAGAGAATGACAAAGAGGTGTGTGAAGAACTCAACAAAAGGTTCCACGAGGTCTTTACAATAGAACAGGGAGAATTCACGGCGCTAGGAGAGGTGGCAGCAAACCAGGTGACCTTGGAAAGGTTCGAAATTACAAGAGATGAGGTCAAGAAGCGCACAATAGCGCTGGACGTGAGAAAAGCTGTTGGGCTGGAAGGAATCTCACCATGGGTATTGAAAGAGTGTGCAGCAGCACTTTGCTTGCCACTCTCCATAGTGTATAGTAGGTCACTGGAAACGGGAGACCTACCAGAAATATGGAAGACTGCTAATGTAGTACCAATATACAAAATTGATGACAGACAAAAGGCACTAAACTACAGGCCAGTGTTTTTAACTTGTATTCCATGCAAAGTGATGGAGAAGATTGTGAGAAAAAAACTAGTAATGCATCAGGAGAGAAGAGACTTCGTGACAACCCAGCAACATGGGTTCAGGGAAGGTAAATCTTGCCTTACAGGCTTGATAGAATTCTACAATCAGGTGACAAAGATTAAGCAAGAAAGAGAAGGATGGGCGGACTGCATTTTTTTGGACTGTCAGAAAGCTTTTGACACAGTACCCCCATAAAAGATTGATGTATAAGCTGGGGAAACAGGCAGGAGTAACTGGTAGGGCGCTCCAGTGGATAAGGGAGTACCTAAGCAATAGGAAGCAGAGAGTTACAGTGAGGGGTGAGACCTCAGAATGGCGTGAAGTCACCAGTGGAGTCCCACAGGTCTCTGTACTCGGACTTATCCTGTTTCTGATATACGTAAATGATCTCCCAGAGGGTATAGACTCATTCCTCTCAATGTTTGCTGACGATGCCAAAATTATGAGAAGGATTAAGACAGAGGAGGACAACTTGAGGCTTCATGAAGACCTGGACAAGCTGCAGGAATGGTCGAACTAATGGTTGTTAGAGTTTAACCCAAGCAAATGTAATGTAACGAAGATAGGGGTAGGAAGCAGGAGACCAGATACAAGGTATCATTTGGGAGATGAATTACTTCAAGATTCAGAGAGAGAAAAAACCTGTGGGTTGATATCACGCCAGACCTGTCCCCAGAAGCTCATATCAAGAGGATAACATCAGCAGCATATGCCAGGTTGTCTAACATAAGAACGGCCTCTAGAAACTAGTGTACGGAATCTTTCAGAAGAGTATATACCACATATGTCAGACCAATCCTGGAGTATGCGGCTCCAGCATGGAGTCCATATCTAGTCAAACATAAGACTAAACTGGAAAAGGTTCAAAGGTTTGCCACCAGACTACTACCCAAGCTGAGAGGTATGAGCTACGAGGAGAGACTACGGGAATTAAACCTCACTTTGTTGGAAGACAGAAGAGTTAGGACATGATCACCACATTCAAGATTCTCAAGGGAATCGACAGGGTTGATAAAGACAGGCTATTTAACACAAGGGGCACACGCACTAGGGGATACAGGTGGAAACTGAATGCCCAAATGAACCACAGAGATATTAGAAAGAACTTTTTTAGTGTCAGAGTGGTTGACAAATGGAATGCATTAGGAAGTGATGTGGTGGAGGCTGACTCCATACACAGTTTCAAGTGTAGATATGATAGAGCCCAATAGGCACAGGAACCTGTACACCTGTTGATTGACGGTTGAGAGGCAGGACCAAAGAGCCAGAGTTCAACCCCTGCAAGCACAACTAGGTGAGTATGCACACACACAAACATACACACACTCAATACAATGTGTGCAATACAAAATTCCTCTGGAAGAATTCCTCTGGAGGAATACAAAAAAGTATTTCCCTCTGTATTTCTCCAGAGGGACAGAATGAAGGAGGAGAGAGCCATGGTGACAGAAGCAAGGAAGAAGTGCAGGGAGAGAGGAGTAAACAAAGAAATCACAGCTCCAAACACAACAGTCCCAGAAACAAGAGGGGAACCTACAACAAGCATCCCAGAAACACCAGAGGGGAGGGCAACACCACCACCTTCCTCTGCATAGAAACCCTCCCTACCCCTCACCCACCCTTCCCCCACTCAACTGCTCACTCAACCCTCACTCCCCTTGGTACTGTGTCAAAGGCTTTCTGACAATCCAAGAAAATGCAGTCTGCCCAGCCTTCTCTTTCTTGCTTAACGTTTGTCACCTGGTCGTAGAATTCTATTAAGCCTGACAAGCAAGATTTACCTTCCCTGAACCCATGTTGGCAATTTGTCACAAAGTCCCTGCTCTCCAGATATGCTACTAGGTTTTTTCTCACGATCTTCTCTATCACCTTGCATGGTATACAAGTCAAGGACACTGGCCAGTAGTTCAGTGCCTCTTGCCTGTCGCCCTTTTTGTATATTGGGACCACATTCGCCGTCTTCCATGTTTCAGGTAGGTCTCCCATCTCTACTATACACTATAGAGAGTGGCAAGCAAAGTGCCTCTGCACACTCTTTCAGTACCGATGGTGAGATCCCAGCTGGACCAACAGCCTTTCTAACATCCAGATCCAGCAGGTGTCTCTTGACCTCCTCTCTCGTAATTTCGAACCCTTCCAAGGCCGCCTGGTTTATTTCCCTTTTTCCTAGCACAGTGACCTCACCTTGTTCTATTGTGAAGCCCTCCTGGAGCCTCTTGTTGAGTTCTTCACTCACCTCTTTGTTATTCTCTGTCGTTTTCCTCCTGATGTGACTGTGGAGTATCTTTGGTTTGGTCGTGGGTTTGTTGCTATATCATTTTCATAATTTTTATGTTTCTCTTCTCACCCTAACATGCTCATTACTGGTCCTCTGGTATCTCTCTCTGCTTTTTGGTGTTCTGTTATTCTGGATGTTCCTCCACGCCCTTTTGTTCAGTCCCTTTGCTTCCATTCATGCCCTATTATACAATGGATTCTTCTTTTGCTTCTCGG
>NW_027189130.1:5241655-5299155 GCF_040958095.1 Procambarus clarkii
CTTGCACTTCTGCGTGATGTAATCCATCATATCTTGGGCCGTCTTTCCCCTGAGCTCTGTTTCCCATGCTATATCTGTTAGGAATTTTCTTATCCCCTCATAGTTTCCCTTTCGGTATGCTAACCTTTTGGTTTCGGTATCCCTCCTCGAGTTCAATAACCCTTCTTCAATCAAGTACTCAAACACCAGTACACAGTGGTCGCTCATTCCTACTGGGTCCTCAAAACCGATTTCTCTTATGTCGGAGTCGTTCAGAGTGAAGACTAGGTCGAGTCTCGCTGGTTCGTCATTGCCTCTCATCCTTGTGGGTTCTCCGACATGCTGGGTTAAAAAGTTGCTTGTCACTACCTCCAATAGTTTGGCTCTCCACGTATCCTCGCCTCCATGCGGTTCCTTGTTCTCCCAGTCAATCTTTCCGTGATTGAAGTCGCCCATGATGAGCAGGTGGGATCTATTTCTACAGGCAGCAGAGGCTGCCCTCTCAATTATAGTGTTAACTGCCTTGTTGTTGTTTTCATACTCTTGACTGGGTCTCCTGTCATTTGGTGGAGGGTTGTATATTACTGCTACTACTATTCTTGGTCCTCCCATTGTTATGGTGCCTGCTATGTAGTCTCTGAACTCCTCACAGCCCGGGATGGCCATCTCCTTAAAACTCCATTCCCTTCTCATGAGTAGGGCCACTCCACCTCCTCCTCTACCTTCCCTCTCTTTCCTTATTACTGTATACTCCTGGGGAAACACGGCATTCGTTATGATTCCAGAGAGTTTTGTTTCAGTGAGTCCGATTACATCTGGGTTAACTTCTTGTCCTCTTTCCCTTAGTTCACTTGTCTTGCTTGTGATCCCATCTATGTTCGAGTACATCACCCTGAAACTGACTCTCTTCTGCTTCTTTTCTGGGGGGGACCTTTGGGATCTGGGGTGAGTGGGAGCTGGGGGGACCTGGCACGGGGGGATTGGTGGAGGAGGGAGGGCTTGGGGTGGTGGGGGAGAGGGGGAGGGTACAGGGGGTGGATAAGAGGGGGAGGGTACAGGGGGTGGATAAGAGGGGGAGGGTACAGGGGGTGGATAAGAGGGGGAGGGTACAGGGGGTGGGTAAGAGAGGGAGGGTTGGGGAAGCATGGGGGGAGGAGAGGCTGTGGGGGATAGGGGAGATGGGGGGGCTTGGGGGGAGAGAAAAGGGTGGAGGGCTTGGGGGGCGTGGGGGAAAAGGGAGGGCTGAGGTGGGTGAGGAAGAGGGGAGGGTTTAGGGGAGTGGGGGAGAGGGGAAGACTTAGGTGGGGTGGGGGAGAGTGGGGGGCTTAGGGGGGGAGGGGGAGAAGGGAGGGCATGGGGGTGGGAGAGACGGGAAGGCATGTGGGAGAAGGGAGGGCATGGGGGATGGGGGGGAAGGGAGGTCCTGGGGAGAGGGGTGAGGGGGAGAAGGGGGGTGAGTGGGGGGAGGGGGGTGGGTGGGGGGAGGGTGCCCTAGGTGGGTACTTAGTGGGGGGCTGACAGGGGATGGGGCAGGTTGGGTGTCTGTTGGGTAGAATTTGGGGGTGGTGCCCCAATCCCTGTGGCTGTTGCACTGTTTGTGGAGGGTTCTCCACTTCCCTCTGGGATTGTATGGTTCTGGGTTGTGGTACTCTGATTTCCTTCTCTCTCCCTGCGCTCCTTCCTCGCGTCTGCTGTCCGTATTCTCTCTTCCCTTGTCATATCCCTCTGCAGGAATATTTTCTTGAACTTCTCTACACCTTTTAAACACTTCCTTGCTAGCAGTTCCTCTTTCGCGATTTCGCTCATGAAAACCACCTTTATCATTCGGTCTCTGTCCTTGTTGTACTTTCCAAGCCTGAAAACCTTTTCAACATTTCGCTCAGCTCCCTCCATCCTTACCTCTTTAAGGATCTCTTTAATCACGTTTTTGTCCTTGTCTCTCCGCTCCTTTGGTCTGGTCCCTGTTTGTTCTTCAATGCCTGCTACTACTACTGCTCTATTTCTCTCTATCAGCCGGCTAGTACATCTAGCTGCTTCCTGAGAGGAAGCCACTTCCATGGCAACTTCCTTAATCGCAGACCTAGCTTCAGGGCTCTTTTTAAGCATTTCAGCAAATGAGATCTGGGTTGTGGTGGTCCCCTCCACAGTAGCATTCCCATCTCCCTGGGGTACGGTTTGCGCCTGGTATTGTGGAAGATAGAAGAGTGGTATTGTGTGTGTGTGTGTGTGTGTGTGTGTGTGTGTGTGTGTGTGTGTGTGTGTGTGTGGTGTGAGGGGGGTGGTACAGAGGGGGGTTAGCCGATGGCGGGAGGGAGGGAAGGATGGAGGGGGGGGGGAGAGGAATGATGTGAGGAAGAGTGATGAAGGGAGTGAGGGAGGGAGGAAGAGAGAGAGGAGAGTGTGGTTGAGTGAGGGAGAGAGAGAAAGTAAGTGTGTGTGTTTGTGTGGTGGGTGGTGTATGTTGAGGGGGATTTTAATTGTCCACTTAGCACAATCCGACACTGCCACTAAATTGCTGTTGCCTATGCCTTGTGTTACTCTTTTAAATATCACTACACACTGACCTCACACTAGTGTGTGTGCAGAGTCTGCCGATGTCTGGTAATTACCTAAGTGATTACCTAAGTGTAGTAACAGGATGAGAGCTACGCTCGTGGTGTCCCGTCTTCCCAGCACTCTTTGTCATATAACGCCTTGAAACTACTGACGGTCTTGGCCTCCACCACCTTCTCACCTAAATTGTTCCAACCGTCTACCACTCTGTTTGCGAAAGTGAATTTTCTTATATTTCTTCGGCATCTGTGTTTAGCTAGTTTAAATCTATGACCTCTTGTTCTTAAAGTTCCAGGTCTCAGGAAATCTTCCTTATCGATTTTTTCAATTCTTGTTACTATTTTGTATGTAGTGATCATATCACCTCTTTTTCTTCTGTCTTCTAGTTTTGGCATATTTAATGCCTCTAACCTCTCCTCGTAGCTCTTGCCCTTCAGTTCTGGGAGCCACTTAGTAGCATGTCTTTGCACCTTTTCCAGTTTGTTGATGTGCTTCTTAAGATATGGGCACCACACAACCGCTGCATATTCTAGCTTCGGCCTAACAAAAGTCGTGAACAATTTCTTTAGTATATCGCCATCCATGTATTTAAAAGCAATTCTGAAGTTAGAAAGCGTGGCATAGGCTCCTCGCACACTATTCTTTATGTGATCCTTAGGTGATAGTTTTCTCTCTAGAACCACCCCAAGGTCTCTTTCTTTATCAGAATTCCTTAAAGATTTCTCACATAATATATAGGTTGTGTGGGGTCTATGTTCTCCTATTCCACATTCCATAACATGGCATTTATTAACATTAAATTCCATTTGCCCAGAGGTGCTCCATATACTTATTTTGTCCAGGTCATCTTGAAGGGCATGACAATCATCTAAGTTTCTTATCCTTCCTATTATCTTAGCATCATCAGCAAACATGTTCATATAATTCTGTATACCAACTTGTAGATCATTTATGTAGACAATAAACATCACTGGTGCAAGAACTGAACCCGGTGGTACTCCACTTGTGACATTTCTCCAGTCCGATACATTGCCTCTGATTACTGCCCTCATTTTTCTATCAGTCTGAAAATTTTTCATACATGTTAGAAGCTTACCTGTCACCCCTCCAATATTTTCCAGTTTCCAGAACAACCTCTTATGTGGAACTCTGTCGAAAGCCTTTTTCAGGTCCAGATAGATGCAGTCAACCCAACCACCTCTTTCCTGTAATATCTCTGTTGCTCGATCATAGAAACTGAGTAAATTCGATACACAGGATCTTCCAGATTGAAAAACCATACTGTCTGTCTGATATTATATCATTTCTCTCCAAGTGTTCTACCCATTTAGTTTTATTTATTTTTTCCAATATTTTGACTATTACACTTGTCAATGATACCGGTCTAAAATTAAGGAGGTCTTCCCTGCTTCCACTTTTGTAGATTGGAACTATGTTAGCCTTTTTCCACACATCAGCTACAACTCCTGTAAACAGGGATGCCTGAAAAATCAGTTGAAGTGGAATGCTGAGCTCAGGTGCACATTCTCTCAGAACCCATGGCGAAACTCCATCTGGACCAACTGCCTTGTTCTTATTTAGCTCCTTGAGCATTTTTTTCCACTTCATCTCTAGACACCTCTATGTGCTCTATGTTGTGCTCTGGAATCCTTATTGTATCTGGTTCCCTGAAGATTTCATTTTGTACAAACACTCTTTGGAACTTTTCGTTTAATGTTTCACGCATTTCCTTTTCATTTTCCATGAATCTATTTCCCACTTTCAATCTCTGAATATTATCCTTTACCTGCAATTTGTTGTTCATGAATTTATAGAATAGACCTGGTTCTGTTTTACATTTGTCTGCAATCCCTTTTTCAAAATTTCTTTCTGCCTCTCTCCTCACTGCTGTGTAGTTGTTTCTCGCATCTTTGTATCGTTGGTATGTTTGGGGGTTTGGCCTCTTCCTGTATTGATTCCATTTTTGTTTCTTTTGGTCTCTAGCCCTCTCGCAATTTCTGATGAACCAATCCTGTTTCCTAATTCTGCATCTCTGTTTTGGTATAATTTTTTTTGTGCCTTTATCCTATATTTCACAAAACTTGACATATATCTCATTCACTTCCTTGCCTAGCAACAAGTCTGTCAAATTATACTTACTAAAAATTTTTCTAAGGCTGCCATAATGTCCTCTCCTAATGTCAGGTTTTTAAATTGCATCAACCTTCATATTTTCTTCCAGATTATTGTGAGATTTTTCTCTACGCCTACCTCCCTTAAGAGGTGGACTACAAGTTTAAAGGTCTGCTCACGGCAGTTAAGCATGAGTCCAGTAGAAAAAGGAAAAGCGGGAGCAAACCGCCAGGCCTCCACCACCAAGGGTGAAAACCTGTCCACAATAGGCCGCTGGCTCCTCCTAGTTAAACAGGACGTTATAACTAATAAAGGGTAACCGACGGGATCTCACAATCAAATATTTATATTTGAAGTGGCGCTATGAATTGGAATTCGAATTCCCAAGAACAGCCGCCTTATCAAGATCACATCAACATTTAAAAATATTATGCAGAAATGTAGTGGAATAATATGGTTGAAGGGTTGACATCAAAGACCGTTTTCTATAACATAACAATTTATTAATAACAAGAGACTAACTACTACATTACCGAGTTTACATTACGTTAATGTCAATCCAGTGGCACGGTAACACACAGCTAAATAGCAACCCTTGCTGTGAGGCTGCATACTGAACTAACCTGAACACAGGTGTGCCCACTGATGACGCAATATTGCAAATCAAAGAAAAATATCACAGACTAAGTTACACCACAGCGAATGGTTACGTTATTGTACATCAAGTGGCATTTGCAACACAGCAATTCAACAGCTCCTCGAGAAGTGACAGCAGGCTCCATCTTGCTGACACTTCGGGCTGACACATGAACTAACTGAACAAATGAAGGATCCACTGAAACAAAGACACCAGCAGGCAATCAATAGTGTCTTGGTTTCCCTGACAGCTACTATAATCACAAGCTTAGGGGTCCTCCCGCCCCCCAGGAGAGACCCACGTAACTAGGCGGGTAGTCCAACAGTGACTCCCACCTATCACAACCCAGTGTGAACACTCTTTGCAACTCCCACTAAGAAGTTGCCCTGTTGTAACCCGATACACCGACAGGCAAGGCGGGAATTCTGGGACACAGCTCCACAGATCCCTAGTATAACTCTACTCTCGTCACCAGACGACAACCAAAAGAAATTGCCTGAAGTGATTAATTACGTTAATTGACTGATCGCAGCAGTCAGCAACAAAGTACCACGGTAATCACAAACAATTGTCTCCCACTAGACAACAACATGATGATACTCTACGTTAATCTTTAACACTTGTCTCTCTCTTGTTAACAATAACTCAACATATTACAACACACTTGACTCCTTGCAAGTATTCAGTGAGTAATTCTCCATTAAGGTCAAACGGACCACTAATTACATCCCCATTGAGTTACGTTAACTAAGCCTACCCTAACTTGGTAGCTTCTCCACAGTCTGTGTCAAAAAATTACTAGTGAGTGTTAATTACCCTAATTTTGGCACTAATTACTGCTGAGCCATTAATTACCTGTCACCAGGACCGATAATTAATCATCCATAAATACGTCTCACTCCGCACTGCCTAAGCAGGTCTCATCAAACACTGTGAATTCACGGGAAAGAAGTTAATTACCCTAATTAACAAGATGTGCCAATAATCCACTGTCCTCAGGCAGGATATGATTAATACAACGATTTATGCTAGCTCCATGACCTCGCTTTACCGAGTCACCGGAGCTCTCCAATGCTAATTACTCCACCAATTAACATGAGCCACTAATTGCTTTACCCCTGAAAGGTAATTAGTCTCGAGCATATTACGTTAACACAAATACTGACAGACTCTGACAGAACCTCTCCCACTACGTGAATTCATGATGAGAAGGCTAATTACATAATTAGCTAGAGTGGTCAATTAACTGTCACATGGACAATTAATTGCTCCCGAGACGTATCTCATTATAGCTCAACACTGTTCCCTTAACAGCCCCCACTCACTCCCCAATACTAAGTGTGCACCCCTTATCCAGTTAATTACCCCTTAATTAACTCACTGAATCCTTAAGTCCTCAACATAACTTAAAGAACAAAGTAACCCCAGCGTTACATAGGTCACACTATAATGGCATGCAACATGATGTCCGCACTACCCACATATAGTTGCAGCTACTGCAACTCGCTAATTACTGTGCCCACACAATAAAACACACGGTTGTGCAAAACACACAAGTATACTAATATTACTGCCCCTCCTTATCTTCTTGCACCCGATTGCAAAGGAATACTGTGAACACACACATACTTCAGCCAGGCAATTAACCCATCAATTGCCTGCTCTCATTAAGTACTGAAAATTCCCCTGAATAATCCTAGAGGTCCCTTACCCTCAACACAGTTCCTGGGGCAATAATATTGTATACTGATAACAACACTGCACAAACCTGCAACATAATGATGCCGTCAGCATACCCCACATGCTAATGACATCATTAGGCAATCAGTCAGCAATCACCTCTACTGACTACCACACAACACAGTACATAGACATGCAAATGAACACATAGAAATGGCCTTCACATACTCTCTGAAAATTATATCACCAAGTAATATGTACTAATTACACAGACTTCAGGGGTCCTCACTGACACTCCTGACTACCTCTAATGATTATAATTTTACCGTACTCTATGGCATTAATCCAGCCTGAACGATTATATAGAATCGACAGGCTGGATCACTATATGGTAAATCTCTACACTGACTGGTCACATCCTCTAGTCAGTTTACCAACATACTACCATACAGCGTGGTCCCGTGTATAATCTCTATCTCCAGGTACCGCCCCTACCCGACACCTGGATTCCACTGACAGCTGCCCCCCAGCTGTTTTTTCATGGCCTGGCGAGGCTCTGAGATAACTCTTACCGGGAACATCCACCGGTACTCATCACACTGTAATAGTACTCATTTCTACTCTTTTCTACTGCCTTATTTTTCCTCATTACCAAAACTGACTACCACACTTAGCTTTTAGCTGACACACTTAGCTGGCTTGCTCCTCATGCGTCGACAAGATGTGGCCCTAGGCTGTCCCGGGAAAGTGGCCAAGGCATGTGGCCAAGGCAGGTGGCCACAGCGCCCCTCCCGAGCTGAGAGAGGGGGGGTTGGGTGGCCTGGGGTGGCCGCCTCGCGGGCAGGCGGGTGGGTGGCCTGGGGTGGTCGGCGCGCGGGCAGGCGCGGGTGGCCACGGGTGGCCGCGGGCTGGCAGGCTGCCGCCCACAGGAGTACCCATGCGGCTGGGGAATCTCCACCCCATCACTCTAGAACCATGCCTTTGTTCTACACTGGGGTGACAATGGTTGGTGGCGTCCCCAGGCGGCGTCCCCATACTGACGCAGCCTGGCGGAATGCAGAGTCCAACATGGGCCTGCAATCACACATACGCGTACACTGCCCAACATCAATTGTCCATTGCCACTAGACAGGATGCTCAGACCCGAGGGATGAGGGATCAATCTGATAATCCACGAGGCTTCTGCCAGCCTGCCTCATGCGTTCACACAGTCAACTGTCCCTTAGCTTTTTACTGTTTCTACCGTAAATCCCTGGCCCCAATTCACTTAATTAGGCCTTGACACAACCCCTGATGGCAGGAGTGCCGCCAATCGAGTAATTTGGACGACAGAAGCGATTAACAGGGGGTGGAGGCGGCAAGCGTGCCGCCTCCACCCAAACACCTCTTCCTTCCCTGGCCGCCCAATTCAAACTGAAGATTTCGCGGGCTCAGGGTACAACAGATACCCATACCTACTCCCTACAATCCCTAGACCAATCAGCTTGGAGCCGGCACAGCCCCTCGTGCCGCCCCCAATCAGAATTCTTCGCGCCAAAACTAGGCTTGGACCACACGTGCCCCAAACCAATCACCTCTCTCCGTCACCCTCGGCGTCTTGTGACGTCACAAGGAGGAGGAGGCCTAAAGAGTGGCGTGATGTCTCCCATGTGGGGGGGGGGGGTGAGGCAGCGCTCCCCCACTCTTCCCCCCACCTCTAACGGTTTTAGTCAAGTATCCTCTCACACTCACTCTCAACTCACATCCTATTTCACAGAAACAGGAAAATCTCTGTAATTCTCGCTACAGAGCAATCACAGACTTCTAACTACTCTCAAGTAATAGTTCTTGACATAAGCTTTCATTCAACACCCAACAAGCATATGTTATTTTTGAAAGCTTCAATTTCTAGTGTCTAGCCTGCTCTAGAAACTAGGAAAACTAGCTGAGGGATCTAGATCCCTCACAATTATATCGCATTGCATATTTTATTCCCAAAAAGACATGATCACTTTTTCCCAAGGGATGAAGGTACTGAATGTCAAATATTTCTTTCTCCTTCCTGGTAAATATCAAATCAAGCATGAAGGGAACGTCCCCTTCCCTCATCCTCGTAGCTTGTTTAACATGATGATACAAGAATATATCCAGGATGAGGTCTACAAATTTACACGTCCAAAAATCTTCTGTTTTAGCTTCATATGCTTCCCAGTCTATGGATTTCAAGTTGAAGTCGCCAACTATCAACAGTCGTGAACTATCGTTATCCGCTCTCGTTATGATCTCTCTCATTATTGTTATAAGACCTTCTCGTTTACTATCTAGCTCCTCCTTTGACCATGTGCTGCTTGACGGTGGACTATATGCATTTATGATCATTAGTGTGTGTTTGTGTGTGTGTGTGTTTGTGTGTGTGGGTGTGTGTGTGTGTATGATTATTTTGTAGTGTTGTGTTTGGTGTGTTTGTGAGTTTTTGTGTGTGTTTGGTATGTGTGTGTGTGTACTCACCTATTTGTGCTTGCGGGGGTTGAGCTTTGGCTCTTTGGTCCCGCCTCTCAACTGTCAATCAACTGGTGTACAGATTCCTGAGCCTACTGGGCTCTATCATATCTACATTTGAAACTGTGTATGGAGTCAGCCTCCACCACATCACTGCCTAATGCATTCCATCCGTTAACTACTCTGACACTGAAAAAGTTCCTTCTAACGTCTCTGTGGCTCATGTGGGTACTCAGTTTCCACCTGTGTCCGCTTGTTCGCGTCCCACCAGCGTTGAATAGTTTATCCTTGTTTACCCATTCGATTCCTCTGAGGATTTTGTAGGTTGTGATCATGTCTCCCCCTACTCTTCTGTCTTCCAGTGTCGTAAGGTGCATTTCCCGCAGCCTTTGCTCGTAACTCATGCCTCTTAGTTCTGGGACTTGTCTAGTGGCATACCTTTGGACTTTTTCCAGCTCTGTCTTGTGCTTGACAAGGTACGGGCTCCATGCTGGGGCCGCATACTCCAGGATTGGTCTTACATATGTGGTGTACAAGATTCTGAATGATTCCTTACACAGGTTCCTGAACGCTGTTCTGATTTTAGCCAGCCTCGCATATGCCGCAGACGTTATTCTTTTTATGTGGGCTTCAGGAGACAGGTTTGGTGTGATATCAACTCCTAGATCTTTCTCTCTGTCCGTTTCATTAAGTACTTCATCTCCTATTCTGTATCCTGTGTCTGGCCTCCGGTTTCCACTGCCTAGTTTCATTACTTTGCATTTACTCGGGTTGAACTTCAACAGCCATTTGTTGGACCATTCACTCAGTTTGTCTAGGTCATCTTGTAGCCTCCTACTATCGTCCTCAGTTTCAATACTCCTCATAATTTTTGCATCATCGGTAAACATTGAGAGAAACGATTCTATACCCTCTGGGAGATCATTTACTTATATCAGATACAGTATAGGCCCAAGGACTGACCCCTGCGGGATGCGGGACTCCACTCGTAAACTCTCGCCAATCTGAGACCTCACCCCTCACACTAACTCGTTGTCTCCTGTTGCTTAGGTACTCCTTTATCCAATGGAGTACCTTCCCTTTCACTCCAGCCTGCATCCCCAGCTTTTTCACTAGCCTCTTGTGTGGCACTGTATCAAAGGCTTTCTGACAATCCAAAAATATGCAGTCTGCCCACCCTTCTCTTTCTTGCCTTATTTTTGTTGCCTGGTCGTAGAATTCAAGTAACCCTGTGAGGCAGGACCTGCCATCCCTGAACCCATGTTGTTGCTGTGTTACAAAGTTCTTTCGCTCCAGGTGTTCCACTAGCTTTCTTAGCACAATGTTCTCCATCAGCTTGCATGGTATGCAGGTTAGGGACACTGGTCTGTAATTCAATGCCTCCTGTCTATCCCCTTTCTTGTATATCGAGACTACGTTAGCTGCTTTCCAAATTTCTGGCAGTTCCCCTGTTGCCAGTGATTTGTTATACCCTATGGAGAGTGGCAGGCACAGTTCTTCTGCTCCTTCCTTTAGTATCCAAGGGAAGATTCCATCTGGGCCTATAGCCTTTGTCACATCTAACTCTAGTAAACATTTCCTTACTTTCCCGCTGGTAATCTCAAACTCTTCCAGTGGTTCCTGGTTAGCTATTCCCTCTCTTATATCTTGGATTTCTCCTTACTCTAAGGTGAAGACCTCCTGGAATTTCTTATTCAGTTCCTCACACACTTCCTTGTCGTTTGTAGTGAATCCTTCTGCCCCTATCCTTAATTTCATTACCTGTTCCTTTACTGTTGTTTTTCTCCTGATGTGACTATGCAGCAATTTAGGCTGAGTCTTTGCCTTGCTTGCGATGTCATTTTAGTATTGTCTTTCTGCCTCTCTTCTCATCCTGACATATTCATTCCTGGCACGCTGGTACCTTTCTCTGCTCTCCAGTGTCCTGTAATTCCTGTAGTTTCTCCATGCCCTTTTACTTTGCTGCTTAGCTAGCCTACATCTCTGATTAAACCATGATTTTCTCATCTTCATTTCACTGTTTTCCTTTTGGGCTAGGACAAACTTGTTTGCTGCGTCCTTGCACTTCTGCGTGATGTAGTCCATCATATTTTGGGCCGTCTTTTCCCTGAGCTCTGTTTCCCATGTGTTACGAACCCAGATCCGACGTCCGAGCACGGAGCAGTGACGACCGCGCCATCTGTGGGTCAGCTCCCGAAACCCCCGCCAAACGGACGACGACACCTGGTGAGGACGGCGAATACTGGCCACAAGGGCCAGTTTCCAGTCCTGTGCAGCTCACAACACCGCCGCTGCTGACCTCTGGTGAGGTGGTGCTCAGACACCAGCGCCATCTATGGAGTGGATAGGTGGGCGTTTGTGTCTGAGCCTGTAAGTGAGGTGTTTTAGTGTCCCTGTTATTGATGACGTGTCTGCTTACAGAGTCGACCTGGGACTGCTGTCATGGAAGTTGAGTCAGTCTACCCGAGGCAGCCGTCCCCAGACCTTGTGCTTTGCTGTAGCAGCTGTGAAGTCGCTTCCCGGAAGAACACAGTGGTGTTACCCTGCCAGTGGAGTGGCAGTAGAAGGATCGTCATACCCGGGACCGACTGCTGGAGAAGATTATCCACTGGGGTACTGAGGACAGGAGAGTGATTTGTGATATCACACGAGGCTCCTGTCTAGGGCGTTACCCCAATATCGCCCGTGGAGTGGCCTGACCAGCCTTGCTGATCCGGAACCTGCCAGCAGACTTGCTGGACGTGTGGTTGTCGGCCTCCACGGCGGTGTCCCCAGTGGACCTGTGTTTTGGCTGACCTGTGGCCAGGGTAGGCTCAGCATTCTCAGAGGATTCGTTGTGAGGCCACGAAGAAGCACCGAGGATTTAGCACCGAGAGCCTGTGTCCAGAGTCTTCAGCAGAAGACTACAGTGTATTTTCCCCTGTAAATAAGTGTTAATACCCCTCCCCCTGTGTTACTTTTATATATTATTTATTGGTGTTGAAAATCATTATATTATATTAAGTTTTTGCCTTTATTTCCCTTCCCCTTTAAGTTACTTGCGTCACGGATCACATCCCTTGAAAGCCACTACTGGCTTGGGGTCGGATACAACTTCCTCTAACAACATCAGAGTAAGAACCCCGTTGCGTCCCGAGAGGGCCGTAACACCATGCTATATCTGTTATGAATTTTCTTATCTCCTCATAGTTTCCCTTTCGGTATGCTAACCTTTTGGTTTCAGAATCCCTCCTCGAGTTGAATAACCCTTCTTCAATCAGGTACTCACCTAGTTACTCACCTAGTTGTGTTTGCGGTGGTTGAGCTCTGGCTCTTTGGTCCCGCCTTTCAACCGTCAATCAACAGGTGTACAGATTCCTGAGCCTATTGGGCTCTATCATATCTACACTTGAAACTGTGTATGGAGTCGGCCTCCACCACATCACTTCCTAATGTATTCCATTTGTCAACCACTCTGACACTAAAAAAATTCTTTCTAATATCTCTGTGGCTCATTTGGGCACTCAGTTTCCACCTGTGTCCCCTTGTGCGTGTTCCCCTTGTGTTAAATAGACTGTCTTTAAATACCCTATCAATTCCCTTCAGAATCTTGAATGTGGTGATCATGTCCCCTCTAACTCTTCTGTCTTCCAGCGAAGTGAGGTTTAATTCCCGTAGTCTCTCCTCGTAGCTCATACCTCTCAGCTCGGGTACTAGTCTGGTGGCAAACCTTTGAACCTTTTCCAGTTTAGTCTTATTCTTGACTAGATATGGACTCCATGCTGGGGCTGCATATTCCAGGATTGGTCTGACATATGTGGTATACAAAGTTCTGAATGATTCTTTACACAAGTTTCTGAATGCCGTTCGTATGTTGGCCAGCCTGGCATATGCCGCTGATGTTATCCGCTTGATATGTGCTGCAAGAGACAGGTCTGGCGTGATATCAACCCCCAAGTCTTTTTCTTTCTCTGACTCTTGAAGAATTTCCTCTCCCAGATGATACCTTGTATCTGGCCTCCTGCTCCCTACACCTATCTTCATTACATTACATTTGGTTGGGTTAAACTCTAGGTGTGTGTGTGTGTGTGTGTGTGTGTGTGTGTGTGTGTGTGTGTGTGTGTGTGTGTGTGTGTGTGTGTTTGTGTATACTCACCTAATTGTACTCACCTAATTGTGCTTGTGGGGTTGAGCTTTGTCTCTTTGGTCCCGCCTCTCAACTGTCAATCAACAGGTGTACAGGTTCCTGAGCCTATTGGGCTCTATCATATCTACACTTGAAACTGTGTATGGAGTCAGCCTCCACTACATCACTTCCTAGTGCATTCCATTTATTAATTGTTGTTGTTGTTAAAGATTCGCTACCTGGAACAAGAAGTTCTAAGTAGCACGGGCTATGGTGAGCCCGTATATTTATTAACTACTCTGACACTGAAAAAAATCTTTCTAACGTCTCTGTGGCTCATCTGGGTACTACGTTTCCACCTGTGTCTCCTTGTTCGTGTCCCACCCGTGCTGAAGAGTTTGTCTTTGTCCACCCTGTCAATTCCCCAGAGAATTTTGTAGGTGGTTATCATGTCTCCCCTTACTCTTCTGTTTTCCAGGGACGCGAGGTTCAGCTCCTTTAGCCTTTCCTCGCTGCTCATTCCTCTCAGTTCTGGGACGAGCCTGGTGGCATACCGCTGAATCTTCTCTAACTTTGTCTTGTGTTTAACTAGGTATGGATTCCAGGCTGGAGCTGCATATTCCAGGATTAGTCTGACATAAGTGGGTTCTGAATGATTCCTTACACAAGTTTCTTAAGGCAGTTCTTATGTTGGCCAGTCTTGCATATGCCGCTGATGATATTCTTTTGATGTGTGTCTCTGGGGACAGGTTCGGTGTGATATCGACCCTTAGATTTTTCTCTGTATTTGACTCTTGCAGGATTTCACCTCCCAGATAGTAAATTGTGTTCAGCCTTCTGCTCACTTCGCCTAATTTCATTTCCTTACACTTTCCTGAGTTGAATTTTAACAGCCATTTTCTAGACAATTCCTCCAGTTTTTCCAGGTTCCTCTCAAACATTGAGAGGAATGAGTCTATACACTCCGGAAGATCGTTTACATATATTAGAAGCAGGATGGGTCCAAGTACTGAGCCCTGTGGGACTCCGCTGGTGACATCTCGCCACTCTGATGACTCCCCCCTCACCGTTACTCGCTGTTTCCTGTTGCTTAAGGAAACCTTATCCACTGGAGCACCTTCCCTTTTACTCCTGCCTGTTGCTCCAACTTTTTTAACAGCCTTTTATGGGGTACTGTGTCAAAGTATTTTTGGCAATCCAGGAAAATGCAGTCGGCCCACCCTTCTCTTTCCTGCCTAATTTTCGTTGCCTGGTCATAAAATTCTATTAAACCTGTGAGGCACGATTTACCATCTCTGAACCCATGTTGGTGGTGCGTTACAAAGTTATTTCCCTCCAGATGCTCTACGAGCCTTTTCCTCACAATCTTCTCCATCACCTTGCATTGTATACAAGTTAGGGAAACTGGCCTGTAGTTCAGTGCCTCTTGCCTATCACCATTCTTGTTTATTGGGACTACGTCAGCTGTCTTCCAACTTTCTGGTAGGTCTCCTGTTTCCAGTGACCTGTTATACACCATTGAGAGTGTCACACTTAGTGCTTCTGCACCTTCCTTTAGTATCCATGGTGAGATTCTGTCAGGCCCAACAGCCTTTGTCACACCCAGCTCCAGCAGACACCTTTTGACCTCATCACTGGTGAGGTCAAATTCCTCCAAGGTTGCTTGGTTTGCCTCCTCCTCCTCATTTAGTGCAGGGGCTTCTCCTTGTTCTATTGTGAAGACCTCCTGGAATCTCTTGCTGAGTTCTTCACACACCTTTTTGTCATTCTCTGTGTATGTGTTCTCCCTTTTTTGTTAAATTTCATCACGTGTTCCTTCACTGCTGTTTTCCTCCTGATGTGGCAGTGGAGCTTTAGCTTTGTGTATGTGTGTGTATGTGTGTGTGTGTCTGTGTTTTTACTCACCTATTTGTGCCTGCAGGATCAAGCATTGACTTTTGGATCCCGCCTTTCAAGCCATCGGTTGTTTAGAGCAATGACTTCTGTCCCATTTCCCTATCATATCTAGTTTTAAATTATGAATAGAGTTTGCTTCCACAACCTGTTCCTTAATTAAGTGCATTCCATTTTTCCCTTACTCTTACGCTAAAATAATACTTCCTAACATCTCTGTGACTCATCTGAGTTTCGACCCATGTCCCCTCGTTCTGTTACTATTCCGTGTGAACATTTCGTCTATTTCCATTTTGTCAATTCCCCCGAGTATTTTATTCGTTCCTATCGTATCTCCCCCTCTCCCTTCTTTTTTCTAGTGTCGTAAGGTTCAGTTCCTTTTGGCACTCTTCATAGCCCATCCCTAGTAGCTCTGGGATGAGCCTCGTTTCAAACTTTTCCAGTTTCCTTGTGTTTCTTCAGGTGGGGACTCAATGATTGTGGAGCATATTTCGAGACTGGTCTCACGTAGGCAGTGTAAAGTACCCTAAAAGTCTCCTCACTTAGGTTTCTGAATAACTTTTGCCAGTGCAGAGTATGCTGCTGTTGTTATCCTTTATATATGTGCCTCAGGAGTTAGATTAGGTGTTACATCCACTCCCTGGTCTCATTCTCGAATCGTCATAGGTAGGCACTTCCCCTTCACTTTTGTACTGTCTCTTTGTTTTCCTATCACATAATCCCAATTCCATAACTTTACATTTGCTCGTGTTGAAGTCCAGTAACCATTTCTCTGACCATCCCTGCAACCTGTTCATGTCCTCTTAGAGGAATCTATAATCCTCATCTGTCATAACTCTTCTCAGTAATTTTGGGGCATCTGCGAACATCGACATGAAAGATTCTAATCCTGTAAACATGTCATTTACGTAATTTAGAAACAGAATTAGTCCCAGCACTGACCATTGAGGTACTCCACTCATCACTGTTCGCCGGTCCGACTTCTCGACCTTTACCATTATTTTCTGGCTCCTTCCTGTTAGATACTCACCTAATTGTGCTTGTGGGGGTCCAGCTTTGTCTCTTTGGTCCTGCCTCTCAACTGTCAATCAACTGGTGAACAGATTCCTGAGCCTACTGGGCTCTATCATATCTACATATGAAACAGTATGGAGTCAGCCTCCACCACATAATTTTCTAGAGCATTCCATTTATTAACTACTCTGACACTAAAAAAAAAAATTTCTAACGTCTCTGTGGCTCATCTGGGTACTAAGTTTCCACCTGTGTCCCCATGTTCGTGTTCCACCCGCACTAAAGAGCTTGTCTTTGTCAACCCTGTCAATTCCCCAGAGAATTTTGTAGGTGGTTATCATGTCTCCCCTTACTCTTCAGTTTTCCAGGGTTGTGAGGTTCAGTTCCCTTAGCCTTTCCTCGTAACTCATTCCTCTCAGTTCCGGGACTAGTCTGGTGGCATACCTCTGAATCTTCTCTAACTTCGTCTTGTGTTTAACTAGGTATGGACTCCAGGCTGGAGCTGCATAATCCAGGATTGGTCTTACATAAGTGGTATACAGGGTCCTGAACGATTCCTTACACAAGTTTCTAAAGGCAGTTCTTATATTGGCCAGTCTAGCATATGCCGCTGATGATATCCTTTTGATGTGGGCCTCTGAGGACAGGTTCGGCGTGATATCGACCCCCAGATCTTTCTCTCTATTTGACTCTTGTAGGATTTCACCTCCCAGATGGTACCTTGTGTTCAGCCTTCTGCTCCCTTCGCCAAATTTCATTACTTTACACTTTCCTGAGTTGAACATTAGCAGCCATTTTTTAGACCATTCCTCTAGTTTGTCCAGGTCGTCTTGTAGTCTCTGTCTATCTTCATCTGTTTTGATTCTTCTCATAATTTTTGCATCGTCTTCAAACATTGAGAGGAATGAGTCTATACCCTCAGGAAGGTCGTTTACAAGTACTAGAAACAGGATGGATCCGAGTACAGAGCCCTGTGGGACTCCGCTGGTGACATCTCGCCACTCTGGTGCCTCCCCCCTCACCGTTACTTGCTGTTTCCTGTTGCTTAGATACTCTCTTATCCACTGGAGCACCTTACCTTTTACTCCTGCCTGCTGCTCCAACTTTTGTAACAGCCTTTTGTGAGGTACTGTGTCAAAGGCTTTCTGACTGTCCAAGAAAATGCAGTCTGCCCACCCTTCTCTTTCCTACCTAATTTGTGTTGCTTGGTCATAGAATTCTATTAGGCCTGTGAGGCACTATTTACCATCTCTAAACTCATGCTGGTGGTGTGTTACAAAGCTGTTTCCATCCAGATGCTCTACGAGCCTTTTCCTCACAATCTTCTCCATCCCCTTGCATTGTATACAAGTTAGGGAAACTGGCCTGTAGTTCAGTGCCTCTTGCTTGTCACCCTTTTTGTAAATTGGGACTGCATTAGCTGTCTTCCAACTTTCCGGAAGGTCTCCCGTTCCCAGTGACCTGTTATACACCATAGAGAGTGGCACACTTAGTGCTTCTGCACCTTCTTTTAGAATCCACGGTGAGATTCTGTCAATCTCAACAGCCTTTGACACATTCAGCTCCAACAGATTCCTTTTGACGTCATCACTAGTGAGGTAAATATCCTTCAAGGTTGTTCGGTTTGTCTCCTCATTTAGTGCAGGGACCTCTCCTTCTCCTATTGTGAAGACCTCCTAGAATCTCCTGTTGAGTTCTTCATACACCTCTTTATCGTTCTCTGTGTATCTGTTCTCCCTTTCTCTCAGTTTCATCACTTGTTCCTTCACTGCTGTTTTCCTCCTGATGTGGCTGTGGAGCAGTTTTTTGTTGGGTCTTAGCTTTACTCGCGATGTCATTTTCGTTCTGCCTCTCTGCTGCTCTCCTCACTCTGATGTACTCATTTCTGGCCCTCTGGTATTTCTCCCTGCTCTCTGGTGTTCTGTTGTTCTTGTAGTTTCGCCATGTTCTTTTACTCAATTGCGTCACTGCTGCTGTTCCTGGTTGAACCACGGATTCTTCTGTTGGTTTTCATTTTTCACTTTTTTTACTGGGATAAACCTGTCTGCAGCCTCCTGACACTTCTGAGTGACATAATCCATCATATCCTGTACAGTCTTTTCTCTGTTCTGTTTCCCCATGGTATTGCCATTAGGAGTTCCTCATCTCGTCATATTTTCCTCTTCGGTAATTTAGTCTTTTTCCTTCCAATCCCATCCTTGGATTGGTTATCCCTACTTCTACAAGATAGTCAAATATCAATACACTGTGGTCACTCATTCCTATGGGGGCTTCATATTTGACTTCCCTTATTTCTGAGCCATTTAAGGTGAAAATCAGGTCGAGTCTAGCTGGGTCGTCATTTCCTCTCATTCTTGTGGGCCCCTTGACATACTGGCTCAGAAAGTTCCTTGTACTCACTTCGAAAAGTTTAGATCTCCATGTGTCTTCACCTCCATGTGGGTTCCTGTTCTCCCAGTCTATCTTTCCATGGTTGAAATCGCCCATGATTAAGAGTCTGGATCCATTCCTGCAAGCAACTGAAGCTGCTCTCTCTATTATGTTAATGGTATCCATGTTGTTTCTGTCGAACTCTTGTCTAGGTCTTCTGTCATTTAATGGAGGGTTGTAAATGACTGCCACTATTATCTTAGGTGCACCCATTGTCATAGTTCCTGTTATGTAATCTCCGAATCCGTCACAGCCCGGAATTTCCATCTCTTCAAAGCTCCAATCCTTCCATATCACCAAAGCCACTCTTCCTCCTCCTCTCCCATCTCTCTCTTTCCTTACTATATAAAAGTCCTTTGGAAACACAGCATTTGTTATGACTCCTGACAATTTTGTTTCTGTGAGTCCTATTACATCTGGGTTTTCTTCTTGCACCCTTTCTCCCAGTTCACTTGCTTTGTTGGTAATCCCATCGATGTTTGAGTACATTACCTTGAAGCTCGCTTTCCTATGTCCATTTTCACCCACCCTCCCCACTAGTGCAGGAAGCTGTTCCATGGGCATTGCTGCTTGGGTAGGCTCATCCTTCTGTGGGGTAGTTACCAGGGGTTCTGAGAGAGGTGGGGGTGGGAGGGGGGGGGGAGGAGGGGAAGGGGGAGGATGGCTTAAAACTGGGGTGGGGGATGGAGGACTTAGTTCGTGTCTGGGCCCGCTTGGGGCAGGAGGAAGACCAGCGGGTGGGAGGGAAGGGGGTACTCAAGGTAGCGAGGGAGGGTGGAATTGGGTGGAACTCCCCACCTATAGGGTGGTGAGTTGGGATGTTGCAGTCCCCTCTGGGGTTCCTGAGGTGCTGGGTTGGGGTTCCACACTCCCCACTGGGATTGCTGGGTTGGGGGTTGAGGTTCCCTGGCTCCCTTCCCTCGGCCTGCGCCTTTTCCTTGCATCTGCTGCCTGTATTATCTCTGTCCTGGTCATGTCCCTCTGAAGGAATACCTGTCTGTAATTCGTTACATATTTCAGTTTGTTCTTTTTTGCTAGTATGTTCTCTTCGATGCACTCGTTTTTGAGCACTACCTTGATCACTCGGTCTTTGTCTTTGTTGTACTGGCCAATCCGGAAAACTTTTCTATGTCTGTTTCAGCCCCTTCTAGACCTATCTCCTTTAGTATCCCTGCCACTGCAGCTTTGTCCTTAGACCTCCATTCTTTCCTTGTGGAACCCTCTTGTTCCTTAACACTTATCACTACTACAGCTCTTTTCCTTTCCAGTAACTGGCTCGTGCATCTTGCTGCCTCGTGTGAGGTTACTGCTTTCATTACAACTTCCTTGACTGTGGACATTGCTCCTGGGCTCTTCGGCATTTCAGCAAAGGTGGCACCCATTGTAGGGGTCCCTGCCATTGCTGCATCTCCTGGTACCTGGGGGTTGGTCCCCTGGGCCTCAGTCTGAGGAGATCCTTTTTTAAGGTTTGTTATCTCCTCTTGCGCTGCCTTTAGTTCATTCTGCAGTTTATTTATGAGTCCTCTCATGTCTTTCAGTTCTTCAGTGATTTCCCTCCATGCGCGAACAGTCATCTCCATGTATGACTCGTCCTGTTCCTCTCCTCCACCTGTGTTCTGTTTTCTTACCATCCTGCTTGATCCCTTTTCTTTTCCCTAGCGTTTGTTAGTCTACACTAACCTCAGTGTGTGTGTGTGTGTGTGTGTGTGTGTGTGTGTGTGTGTGTGTGTGTGTGTGTGTGTGTGTGTGTGTGTGTGTGTGTGTGTGTGTGTGTGTGTGTGTGTGGGGGGGGGGGGGGGTGGGGGGGGGAGAGGGAGAGAGGAGAAGAGAGGGAGATCGGGAAAGAAGGAGATATAGAGAGAGAGTGTGGGGAGTAGGAGTGGGGAGGAGGAGTGTATTGGGTTAGTGAGATGGGGGGGGGGGTAAGCGAGGGGGCGGATTATGAGTGATGTCTTATCCCCTTTCCACGAAAGGTGTTAATAATTTATAGCCTGACTGGATGTTTGTCTGTGTACTCACCTAGTTGTACTCACCTAGTTGTGCTTGCGGGGGTTGAGCTCTGGCTCTTTGGTCCCGCCTCTCAACCGTCAATCAACAGGTGTACAGGTTCCTGAGCCTATTGGGCTCTATCATACCTACACTTGAAACTGTGTATGGAGTCAGCCTCCACCACATCACTTCCTAATGCATTCCATTTGTCAACCACTCTGACACTAAAAAAGTTTTTTCTAATATCTCTGTGACTCATTTGGACGCTCACTTTCCACCTGTGTCCCCTAGTGCGTGTGCCCCTTGTGTTAAATAGCCTGTCTTTATCAACCCTGTCGATTCCCTTGAGAATCTTGAATGTGGTGATCATGTCCCCCCTAACTCTTCTGTCTTCCAACGAAGTGAGGTTTAATTCCCGTAGTCTCTCCTCGTAGCTCATACCTCTCAGCTCGGGTACTAGTCTGGTGGCAAACCTTTGAACCTTTTCCATTTTATTCTTATGCTTGACTAGATATGGACTCCATGCTGGAGCCGCATACTCCAGGATTGGTCTGACATATGTGGTATATAATGTTCTGAAAAATTCCTTACACAATTTTCTAAAGGCCGTTCTTATGTTAGACAACCTGGCATATGCTGCTGATGTTATCCTCTTGATATGAGCTTCAGGGGACAGGTCTGGCGTGATATCAACCCCCAGGTCTTTCTCTCTCTCTGACTCTTGAAGTATCTCATCTCCCAAATGATACCTTGTATCTGGTTTCCTGCTTCCTACCCCTATCTTCATTACATTACATTTGCTTGGGTTAAACTCTAACAGCCATTTGTTCGACCATTCCTGCAGCTTGTCCAGGTCTACTTGAAGCCTCAAGCTGTCCTCCTCTGTCTTAATCCTTCTCATAATTTTGGCGTCGTCAGCAAACATTGAGAGGAATGAGTTTATACCCTCTGGGAGATCATTTACGTATATCAGAAATAGGATAGGTCCAAGCACAGAGCGCTGTGGGACTCCACTGGTGGCTTCACGCCATTCTGAGGTCTCTCCCCTCACTGTAACTCTCTGCTTCCTATTGCTTAGGTACTCCCTTATCCACTGGAGCGCCCTACCAGTTACTCTTGCCTGTTTCTCCAGCATATGCATCAACCTTTTATGGGGTAATGTGTCAAAGGCTTTCCGACAGTCCAAAAAAATGCAGTCAGCCCTATCCTTCTCTTTCTTGCTTAATCTTTGTCACCTAATCGTAGAATTCTATCAAGCCTGTAAGGAAAGATTTACCCTCCCTGAACCCATGTTGATGGGTTGTCACGAAGTCTCTTCTCTCCAGATGTGTTACTAAGTTTTTTCTCACAATCTTCTCCATCACCTTGCATGGTATACAAGTTAAGGACACTGGCCTGTAGTTCAGTGCCTCTTGTCTGTCACCCTTTTTGTATATTGGTACTACATTAGCAGTCTTCCATATTTCTGGTAGGTCTCCCGTTTCCAGTGACCTACTATACACTATGGAGAGTGGCAAGCAAAGTGCTCCTGCACACTCTTTCAATACGCATGGTGAGATTCCGTCCAGCCCAACAGCTTTTCTCACATCCAGCTCCAATAGGTGCTTCTTCACCTCATCTCTTGTAATTTTGAACCTATCCAAGGTCATCTGGTTTGCTGCCACCTCTTCTAGCGCCGTGACATCTCCCTGTTCTATTGTAAAGACCTCCTGGAACCTTTTGTTGAGTTCTTCACACACCTCATTGTCATTCTCCGTGTACCTGTCCTCACCCACTTTAAGTTTCATTACCTGTTCCTTCACTGTTGTCTTCCTCCTGATGTGACTGTGAAGTAGTCTTCCTTTAGTGCGTGCGGCAGTAGCTGAAAAAAAGCGGGTTGTGCGCGCGGCGTTCTGGGCGCTCAAGCGTAAACACAAAAAAGTTTATAATCTTTTCACGCTCCTAACATCAATTTTCGAGCTACGTTTTTCATTTAGTATCAATGCGTTGACAATCAAATTCTCTACAAGATCATATGCATAAAATGTCACCCAAGCATTTGGTATCCCACCACGAAGTAAATAAACACGAAGATGACTCGCCGTGACACCCAAACAGGAAGTAAATGTTCATACTCTTTCGTTTGTTGCCACCCTCACAGTCATCCTACAGCGCTTATTCTGATATCACTGAACTCGCAATAAAATTCCCCACCCAGACATATGCCTATCAATGTCTAATTATGTTCCGCACGAGTGTGGGAACTGGGCGAAGCGTTAGCCGTGATTTCAGCAGCGACGACACTGTTGTGATGCAGCACTTTGAAAGTTTATACTTATTTCACTGTCATGACATTATTTCTCGAGCTACGTATTTCATTTGTATAGCAATGTGTTCGCAATAGAAAGTTCTATAAGAACATGGGTAGACTTGGCCAACAGAGCGTCAAATAAATTTGCGGCGAATAAAAATCTTACGCGTGTTTGTACCCGTGAGCGTAAAAAGTTTTTACTTTGCTCAGGTTTTTTCAAGTTACTACTTGATTCACTCCGTTTTTTTTGTTTGTATAGTGTTCGGAATAAAATTCTCTACACAGACATATGCATATAAATGTAGAATCATGATCGCGGCCAACACAAGAGTGTGTGGAGTGCCCGATTACCCTAGTTGTGATACCAATTCAATAGTCTCTCCTCTAAATTACAATACATTCCCGTTTTCTCAAATAGGCACAGTGCCTATTAGAGAAAACAAAAATTTAATGGCAAACATATTCATACAAACCCAAAGTCGATCGAGTAGTAAATACCCAATATAACACTGTCCGTAAATTTACGTCATGATCCGACAAGAGGTTAGGGAAACTGCCCGTAAGTCCAAGTCGAAAATCCAGGAAAGTGTTAGGGTAAATATCAGATCAAGCAAGGCTGGTTCATCCCCTCCTCTCATTCTTGTCGGCCCCTTGACGTGCTGACTTAGAAAGTTACTTGTTGCCACCTCCATCAGCTTAGCTCTCCATGTGTCTGGGCCTCCATGTGGGTCTCTGTTCCCCAATCTATCTTCCCATTGCTGAAGTCTCCCATGATTAGTAGTCTGGATCCGTTCCAGCTAGCCACAGAAGCTGCTCTCTCTATTATATTGATGGTGGCCAAGTTGTTTCTATCATATTCCTGTCTGGGTCTTCTGTCATTCGATGGGGGGTTATATATGACTACTACTATAATTTTCTGTCCTCCAGTTGCTATGGTGCCTGATATGTAGTCACTGAAACCTTCATAGTTCTGAATTACCATCTCTTTGAAACTCCAACCTTCTCTTAGTAGCAAAGCTACACCACCTCCTCCTCTCCCTTCTCTCTCTTTCCTCACTACATAGTAGCCCTGTGGAAACACTGCGTTTGTTATAGCTTTCGTTAGCTTTGTTTCTGTGAGTGCCATTATGTCTGGGTTTTCTTCTAGTGCCCATTCTCCGAGTTCACTTGTTTTATTTGTAATCCCATCTATGTTAGTGTACGTTGCCTTGAAGCTCACTTTCTTCTGTTCATTTTCTTGTCCCTTTCTTGGCGAGCATTCTGCTGGTGTGGGAAGCTGTTCCGTGGGTGAGAAGATATGTGAGGTGGTTTGCAGGGTCTCACAGGATTTTGGGGTGAGGGGTGGGGGTTTAAGGGAAGGGGGGACAGGTAGGGTGTGTGTTAAGGAGATAGGGGGGACATGGAGGATACGGTGTGAGGGGGGAGGAGGGATAGGAAGGGTATGGGATGAAGGGGGAGGGGAGACAGGGGGGGAAAGGTGGGAGGGGGGACATGACAGGAATGGGGAAGGGGTGACATGATCAGAATGGGGTGGGGGGGGGGGAGGGAGGGTTGGGTGGGGGCAGGTAGGGTGAGGGGAAGGGAGGGTTTCTATGCAGAGGGGGGTGGTGGTGTTGCCCTCCCCTCTGGTGTTGCTGGGATGCTGGTTTTGGGTTCCCCTCTTGTCTCTGGGACTGTTGTGTTGGGGGCTGAGATTTCCTGGTTTGCTCCTCTCTCCCTGCGCTTCCTCCTTGCCTCTGCTACCCTGGCTCTCTCCTCCTTCGTCCTGTCCCTCTGCAGGAATACTTTTTTGTATCCCTCCACATGCTGCAGACGACTCTTCCTTTCGAGAACATCCTCCTTCGTGGTTTCGTTTGTAAACACCACCTTTACAAGTCTCCAGATGTGTTACTAGGTTTTTCTCACAGTCTTCTCCATCATCTTGCATAGTATACAAGTTAAGGACACTGGCCTGTAGTTCAGTGCCTCATGTCTGTTACCCTTTTTGTATATTGGGACTATATTAGCAGTCTTCCATATTTCTAGGTCTCCAGTTTCAAGTGACCTACTATACACTATGGTGAGTGGCAAGCAAAGTGCTCCTGCACACTCTTTCAATACCCATGGTGAGATTCCATCCGGTCCAACAGCTTTTCTCACGTCCAGCTCCAATAGGTGCTTCTTGACCTCATCTCTTGTAATTTCGAACCTTTCCAAGGTCGCCTGGTTTGCTGCCACCTCTCCTAGCGCCGTGACTTCTCTCTGTTCTATTATAAAGACCTCCTGGAACCTTTTGTTGAGTTCTTCACACACCTCTTTGTCATTCTCAGTGTACCTGTCCTCTCCCATCCTAAGTTTCATCACCTGTTCCTTCACTGTTGTCTTCCTCCTGATGTGACTATGTAGTAGCTTTGGTTCGGTCTTGGCTTTATTAGCTATATCATTTTCATACCTTTTCTCAGCTGCTCTTCTCACACTAACATACTCGTTCCTGGTTCTCTGGTATCTCTCTCTGCTTTCTGGTATTCTGTTATTACGGAAGTTCGTCCATGACCTTTTGTTCAGCTCCTTTGCGTTCTTCCATTCCATATTCTTATAGTGTGGGTTGGTTGTGTTGTCGTGTTGTTCCTCCTTTACAGACAACCCAACCCACAACTCGGTAGAGTGCTTATACCTCACTAGGAGATCACCCTGGGCGCTTCTGGCTCTTGGAGAGGGGCTCAACGTCACACGTTTAGGGGATGCGGCTCCAATACTTAGCCTCGTTGTCACGTGCACACACCCACTCCAGCCGCTGTGACTCCCCACTCTCTCCTTATGTGATATGATCTCCTCAATCCCCTTTGACTTACTAATTTTCCATCCTACCCTGTCCACAGTGGTGGTTCTTGGTTCTTTCTCTCTCTCTCTCTCTCTCTCTTCCTTTACTATTTCCTGGGAAGCCTCACTAGGACGAGGTCAAACACCAGCAAATTGGAATACATTTACTGGACAAAGCACATACACACATATAATAATAATGAATCCTATACTCTATACTATTACAATCAGGTTGCACTCCAACACCATCAGAACTCTATCATCAGATTATCAAGTGGTATCCTATCTTCTGATTCCCCACCTGATACAATCTACCTCTTCAAGTAAATCAAGTCTTATACTACAATGTTGCACTATCAGCAAGAGAATATATCTATAAACATGTACAAGGAAATCCAGCATTGAATGCAATAACATATATATATATCAGTATAAATGTTCCTTGATACACAACAATGATCAATCGATCACTCTATCAGTCCTAGAACACATACATCTGTAGGTAATCCAGCCTACGACTGTAACTCTAAACTTCAGTATAAAACACTCCTTGACATAAGAATGCAAACAATCACTCACCTCTCACTGCGTCTTGCACGCTAATGATAACCAAACACTATTAACTCCCTACAAGTAATCCACCAGAACTTCCCCTCCACCTCTGGAAGTTCACTACCCTGATATCTCTAGGTTCTTCCGGGTTTAACTACCAGGATCCTCTGCAGCTCCTCCATGCTGCTACCGTGAAGTTCCCTCGAGCAACTATGGTGCTTCACCACCTCTACAGAAGCACGTGACGCTCCTCTTCACAGCTTCTCCTCACAGCTCGAGGTCCTCTCCTCCACTACCTTGGAGTCTCATCAACTACTCCATCTGTGCTGGGTTCGAAGTTCTCAGCAACATCTTCCCCAAAGACAAACCACAGATTGTCTCGTCGAGGGCGCTATCCCTCAGACATAGGCTGGTCAGGGCGCCTCCACGACCCACAATAATGCCTCTGGACGGTTTAATAAATACTCCTCGTCGCCCAGGACTTGAGATCACACGTCCACAGCTGGTACGTCTGCACACTTCTCTTCTCTTTGAGATATATCACTATGGGGTTCCTTCTGACGGGAGCTCAACGGAGCGCGGCTTTCCCCCTGCGATGTCTGGCCTCAAGTGAGGTCAAAGCCCTCCAGAAGTGAGCCTCACGCCTCCAGCAAAATGTCCACATCTCCTAGCCAGTCATTTATCTGTTTTCTTCTTCACTGCCCATAATCTCAAATTGTTATTTAAATCCAACAAACTATTTTACATCGGTGTTATCACGTCAATATTTCTTAGACATTCTGGTTAGGTCAGGCTTGCTGAATAACTCTCAAGAGGGAGATTCGTTTCTCCTGCAGGCTGAGATCATAACACTCCCCTCCCCTTATTTTTGAGAGTTATTCCAGTGGCAAAGCTCAGGATAATACATCCGCCACCACACTGTCTCGTTCTTCAACCGATATACTCCCTTAGGAGTCTACAATTAGTTCGTTGCACCTTGCAACATCTGGCTCACAACTCTCCAGAAACATGATCTTCTCATACACGATCTGACCTCTCTGGCACCTCTTGGCTAGGCTGTCCTCCTAGGACGCCTGCACTCCATCGGTCCACTCTACTTATTGTCTCCACCCTCCGTTTCCTCGTCTTCTTCTCTTCACGTCCAGAGTCAGACGTCTACTGTCTGTACCTCCTCTGTCGTCTTCACACCTCCATCAACTGCCATTATACTTCCGTCTCCTGTCATCATACTTCACTCCCTCGTCTTCACCGACGATCCTCCCTTTCGTCTCCTCATTTATCCGAGACATCATCCTGTTTGACTTCCATCGAGTCCTCGGTTTTCTTCTATTCCTCCATGTTTGTATCATCATCCTCTTCCCACACTTCTCACCTCTATACAACTCCCTTTCTTCTCTTTCAACTCTTCTTCGTTCCGTAAAAGTTTCTTCGAGCACTGTACTACACCCAACAGCACTCGATCGTACATGTCGCTTTACCTCACCTAGAGTGTTCGTAAGCATCTCTCCACACATACTGTCTCTTCTCCTTTCATTTTCTCGGCTATTACTCTTCTTCACTATCTCTCTTCCACGTTTTCTGTGAAACAAGTCAACTCCTGACACCTCAAACGACTTAACTCCACTATCCATATGCCTCTGTGCTCGTGGACAACTTGACGCTCTACTCCCACCCTCAGTCTGTCCACATCTTTCCTCATTCCTACTCAGCACAGTTGCATTCGCCTTCCGACTCTTAATTTCAGCAGTCTGGGCTCTACTCAGGTCCGCTCTCTTCACATGATTCTTCTTCGGCTGGGCCATCTTCACATTTGACCTCACCGAGACTTCATTTTCCTGGGCTGGACCTTCATCAAACAGCCATGCTATATCTACATCAATATCTTCTACCAGTTTAATCGACACTGTCTCATCTTCTCCAGCGTCTTCCTTGTCGGCCACCTCTGCTTTCGTCACTACCGAGACATGGTTTCCAATGGATTGGCGGTCTCCTGACTCATCTCCTCGGATGTCAGTCAGGTTCACACTCTCAGGTGTCCTACCCGTGCCGTGGCCTTCTGGGCACTCCTCTGGCACAGTCTCCGCTATGACTCTTGGCAACACCTTTGTCCTGCACAAGTCATTCCCCAGGATCACTTGGACTCCTGGAACAGGTATGTGGGGACACACTCCCAACATCACCTCTGCCGACACATATTCCGACCTTAGCTGGACAGTATATACGGGCATGTTACTCTCAGACAATAACCCATATACTTTCATCTTACTCCTGCCAGTTAACCGTCGATCATTCCCAATCAGGCTTCTCGTAATCAAGCTCTGATTAGCTCCGGTATCCCTTAAGATACCAACTTCTACCTCAAGTTGGCCTCCTATACTGATCCAACCTTTGCTCATGAACGGCCTATACCTCTCGTTCACTAAGTTCATCTGTGGTTTGTCTTGGAACACATTAGTATATTTACTTCGGGGGTTACACATGGCCAGGGTCACAACTCTCTTGCCCTGCCGACAATCTCGCCTCACGTGACCCAATCCGTTACAATTGTAACACCTCACCTGGGAAAAGTTTCTTCTATATGTACCAAAGCGGCTCTGACTTTGTCCACTCACATGAGAGTTCCTCGAGCCAGGCACACTACTCGTACTCTGTGGAGCTTTACTGGACTCTCGATCTCCCGGATAACGATTAGTTTCTCGTTTAGCTCCTTCATCTTCACTTTCAGACGAAGTGCGCGACCTACTCTTCTGAGTTTTAGGGTACTTACTTTTATCTGCCCATTTATCAAAATTCTTCTCCCCCCAGACTCCTCTGGGTCTTTCATAATTTCTTCCTCCCCAGACTCCACTGGGTCTGCAATTGCTGCGTCTCACCTCGCTTCTCACTCTGTTCTCCCTCAAGCTCTTGTATGCTTCGGTAATCATATCCGCCCTATCTGCGGCATCTTTCACCTCCTTTATCCCTGCTTCTTGGATCTTGAACTTTGTTTCGGGATGCATCATCTCCAAGAACTTCTCCATGACCATCAGTTGCTTCAGGTCAGCGTAAGATCCGACCCTGGCAGCTTCAATCCACTTCTGGAATCGTCTTTCCAGATCCCTTGCTGTCTCAGCAAACGTACATGCTCCAACTTTGATCATCTCTTTGAAGCGCTTCATATAAGCTTCTGGGGTTAACTGAAACGAGCGCAATATGCTGCTCTTTACTGTGGCATAATCCTGGCACTCTTCCAGTGACAATTGGGTATATGCCTCCCTGGCTGCACCGGTCAATCTTAACTGGACCAGCTGGGCCCATTCCTCTTGTGGCCACTCCTTGATGTTGGCTACTTTTTCAAAATGCTCGAAGAAGCTCTCTGCCTCTTCGGGAACAAACAAGGGAATGTCCTTCTCCCTAACCCTAACATCTGGTGAGTGTGATACCTGGGTGGTGCTCTCTGGCAACCCATGTTCAATCCTTTGCTCAGCCAAGTTTCTATTCGCTTCTATCTGCATTTGTTTTGTTCTCTCTTTTTCTTTCTCCACCTCTAGTCTTGCTTTCTCTTTTTCTACCTCCAGTCTGGTTTTCTCTTTTTCCCTCTCGGCTTCATTTTTCATCTGGAGTTCTAATTTCATCTTTTCCAGCTGGAACTGTCTCTCCTTGTCCTCACGCTGCATCTGGAACTCTAACTGGAATCTCTCCAAGCTCCTATTTCTGCTACTCCTGTTACTGCGACTACTCTTGCTGCTCCTACTCGATCCCTGGGATCTCACTTCATCCTGCCCATCATCCTCCTTTCCACTTTCAGCTCCTTTTTGGGCTCCTTGCTCTGCCGCTTCACTTCTGGCTCTCAACTGCCTCAGGATCTCATCCTTCATCCCAGCTACTTTAGATGCTTTCAACCTAATGCCACATTTTTCTGCTATTTGTTTCAATTGATCCCTCGTGCAACCTTCCAAGTCCTCAGGCTTGCCTGACTCCACAAACGCTTGCACCTTATCCATCTTTGTCCTGTGAGTCTTCCCAAGAGAGAGAGAATATACACCAGCGGTCACACAGTTTATCTATTTCAGCAAGAGTGTACAAATCCACTCTTGGACAGGGGTGTGGGTGTGTCAGTTCACTCTCCCGGACACAGGCCCCCAATTTCTTATAGTGTGGGTTGGTTGTGTTGTCGTGTTGTTCCTCCTTTACAGACAACCCAACCCACAACTCGGTAGAGTGCTTATACCTCACTAGGAGATCACCCTGGGCGCTTCTGGCTCTTGGAGAGGGGCTCAACGTCACACGTTTAGGGGATGCGGCTCCAATACTTAGCCTCGTTGTCACGTGCACACACCCACTCGAGCCGCTGTGACTCCCCACTCTCTCCTTATGTGATATGATCTCCTCAATCCCCTTTGATTTACTAATTTTCCATCCTTCCCTGTCCACAGTGGTGGTTCTTGGTTCTCTCTCTCTCTCTCTCTCTTCCTTTACTATTTCCTGGGAAGCCTCACTAGAACGAGGTCAAACACCAGCAAATTGGAATACATTTACTGGACAAAGCACATACACAATACATACACACATATAATAATAATGAATCCTATACTCTATACTATTACAATCAGGTTGCACTCCAACACCATCAGAACTCTATCATCAGATTATCAAGTGGTATCCTATCTTCTGATTCCCCACCTGATACAATCTACCTCTTCAAGTAAATCAAGTCTTATACTACAATGTGGCACTATCAGCAAGAGAATATATCTATAAACATGTACAAGGAAATCCAGCATTGAATGCAATAACATATATATATATCAGTATAAATGTTCCTTGATACACAACAATGATCAATCGATCACTCTATCAGTCCTAGAACACATACATCTGTAGGTAATCCAGCCTACGACTGTAACTCTAAACTTCAGTATAAAACACTCCTTGACATAAGAATGCAAACAATCACTCACCTCTTACTGCGTCTTGCACGCTAATGGCAACCAAACACTATCAACTCCCTACAAGTAATCCACCAGAACTTCCCCTCCACCTCTAGAAGTTCACTACCCTGATATCTTTCAAGTTCTTCTGGGCTTAACTACCAGGATCATCTGCAGCTCCTCCATGCTGCTACCGTGAAGTTCCCTCGAGCAACTATGGTGCTTCACCACCTCTACAGAAGCACGTGATGCTCCTCTTCACTGCTTCTCCTCACAGCTCGAGGTCCTCTCCTCCACTACCTTGGAGTCTCATCAACTACTCCATCTGTGATGGCTTCGAAGTTCTCAGCAACATCTTCCCCAAAGACAAACCACAGATTGTCTCGTCGAGGGCGCTATCCCTCAGACATAGGCTGGTCAGGGCGCCTCCACGACCCACAATAATGCCTCTGGACGGTTTAATAAACACTCCTCGTCGCCCAGGACTTGAGATCACACGTCCACAACTGGTACGTCTGCACACTTCTCTTCTCTTCGAGATATATCACTAGGGGTTCCTTCTGACGGGAGCTCAACGGAGCGCGGCTTTCCCCCTGCGATGTCTGGCCTCAAGTGAGGTCAAAGCCCTCCAGAAGTGAGCCTCACACCTCCAGCAAAATGTCCACATCTCCTAGCCAGTCATTTATCTGTTTTCTTCTTCACTGCCCATAATCTCAAATTGTTATTTAAATCCAACAAACTATTTTACATCTGTGTTACATCTGGGGAGCCGGTCGGCCGAGCGGACAGCACGCTGGGCTTGTGATCCTGTGGTCCTGGGTTCGATCCCAGGCGCCGGCGAGAAACACTGGGCAGAATTTCTTTCACCCTATGCCCCTGTTACCTAGCAGTAAAATAGATACCTGGGTGTTAGTCAGCTGTCACGGGCTGCTTCCTGGGGGTGGAGGCCTGGTCGAGGACCGGGCCGCGGGGACACTAAAAAGCCCCGAAATCGTCTCAAGATAACCTCACCTCAATATTTCTTAGACGATGAGTCACAATAACGTGGCTGAAGTATGTTGACCAGACCACACACTAGAAGTTGAAGGGACGACGACGTTTCGGTCCGTCCTGGACCATTCTCAAGTCTCAATCGACTTGAGAATGGTCCAGGACGGACCGAAACGTCGTCGTCCCTTCAACTTCTAGTGTGTGGTCTGGTCAACATTTCTTAGACCTTCTGGTTAGGTCAGGCTTGCTGAATAACTCTCAAGGGGGAGACTCGTTTCTCCTGCAGGCTGAGATCATAACAATATTAAACCACGGATTATTCTTTTGCTGCTCTGTTTTTTCCTGTCGGGCTGGGACAAACCTGCTGACAGCCTCCTGACACATTTGGGTGACATAGTCCATCATGTCTTGTACGGACTTGGTTCTGAGTTCTGTGTCCCAATGCATATCCCTTAGGAATTTATTCATCTCCTCATAGTTTCCCTTTCGGTATGCCAGCCCTTTGTTTCCCGTTTCTTTTTTGGGGGTGATAATTCCTAGCTCAACTAGGAACTCAAAGTTCAATACACTATGATCACTCATTCCCAGGGGGGCTTCCAACTTAACTTCCCTTATATCCAACTCATTTAGGGTAAATATCAGATCAAGCAAGGCTGGTTCATCCTCTCCTCTCATTCTTGTCGGTCCCTTGACGTGTTGATTTTGAAAATTTCTTGTTGCGACATCCAGCAGCTTAGCTCTCTATGTATCTGGTCCTCCATGTGGGTCTCTGTTCCCCCAATCTATCTTCCCATGGTTGAAGTCTCCCATGATTAGTAGTCTGGATCCGGTCCTGTTAGCCACAGAAGCTGCTCTCTCCATTATATTGATGGTGGCCAAATTGTTTTAAATCATATTCCTGTCTGGTTCATATGTCGTTCGGTGGGGGGTTATATATGACTACTACAAATATTTTCTGTCCTCCAGTTGCTATGGTGCCTGATATGTAGTCACTGAAACCTTCACAGTTCTGAATTACCATCTCTTCAAAACTCCAACCTTTTCTTATCAGCAAAGCTACACCACCTCCTCCTCTCCCTTCTCTCTCTTTCCTCACTGCATAGTAGCCCTGTGGAAACACTGCGTTTGTTATGGTTTTCGTTAGCTTTGTTTCTGTGAGTGTAATCATGTCTGGGTTTTCTTCTAGTGCCCATTCTCCGAGTTCACTTGTTTTATTTGTAATCCCATCTATGTTAGTGTACTTTGCCTTGAAGCTCACTTTCTTGTTTACATTTTCTTGTCCCTTTCTTGGCGAGCATTCTGCTGGTGTGGGAAGCTGTTCCGTGGGTGAGAAGATCTGTGGGGGTGTTTGCAGGGTCTCAGAGGATTTTGGGCTGGGGGTGGGGGTGCAATGGAAGGGGGGACAGGAAGGGTGTGGGTTAAGGAGATAGGGGGACATAGAGGATACTGGGTGAGGGGGGGGGAGGAGAGATAGGGAGGGTATGGGATGAAGGAGGAGGGAAGACATGGGGGAAAGGAGAGAGGGGGGAAATGGTAGGAATGGGGGAGGGGTGACAGGGTCAGAATGGGATGGGGGAGGAAGGGAGTGTTGGGTGAGCATTTGAGTGGGGGCAGGTAGGGTGAGGGGGGGGAAGGGAGAGGTTTCTAAGCAGAGAGGGGTGGTGGTGTTGCCCTCCCCTCTGGTGTTGCTGGCATGCTGGTTGTGGGTTCCCCTCTTGTCTCTGGGACTGTTGTGTTGGAGGCTGCAATTTCCTGGGTTACTCCTCTCTCTCTTCGCTTCCTCCTTGCCTCTGCTGCCCTGGCTCTCTCCTCCTTCGTCCTGTCCCTCTGCAGGAATACTTTTTTGTATTCCTCCACATACTGCAGATGACTCTTCCTTTCTAAAAGAACCTCTTTGGTGGCCTCTTTTGTAAACACCACCTTTACCAGTCGGTTTCTGTCCTGTTGTACCAGCCCAACCTAAAATCCTTCTCAATGTTTTGTTCATCCCCTTCTATCTGTAACCCCTTCAGTAGCCCATGTACTGCCTCTCTATCCTTGCTATTCCATTCCTGCCTATTGGATCCTTCCTGTTCTTTGATGCCTACAACTACCACTGATCTTTTTCTCTCCATTAGCTGGCTGGTGCACTTTGCTGCTTCCTGTGAGGTAGCTGCTTGCATGGCTACCTCCCCCACTGTGTCCATTGCTTCTGAGCTCTTTCTCATTCTTTCCACAAACGTTTCAGGTACAGAGGCATTTCCTTCCGATGCTCCGATCCCACCTTCCCTTTGGATGATAATCTGATGCGCGGTCTCTATATTTTACTCTGTGAGGGATTTGATCTCCTCCTTTGCTGATGTCAGCTAACTTTACAGGTTGTTAATTGTAATTCTCATTTCATGTATCTCCCTCCTGAATTCCTCCAGAACTTGGGTTAACAGTTCCTTTACAGTTAACAGTTTGGTCACTTTGACTATTCCCTGTGTCCCTGTTGCATCCTCCTGCCATTTTGTCCCTTGTCAAGAGAGAGAGTAAGATAGAGAGAGAGCAAGAGAGAGAGAGAGCAAGAGAGAGAGAGAGCAAGAGAGAGAGAGAGCAAGAGAAGAGAGAGAGAGAGAGAGAGAGAGAGAGAGAGAGAGAGAGAGAGAGAGAGAGAGAGAGAGAGAGAGAGAGAGAGAGAGAGAGAGAGAGGGGGAGGTGTGTGTGTGTGCATGTGTACATTTAGTCAGTGGTAGGGGAGAGTGGGAGTGGGGGGGGGGAGTGAGATGGGGGTTAAGAGGAGGTGGGTGAGGTGTTGTCTTCATATTATGGCAGGGGGATTAGCGGCTTATCCAGGTTCCCAGTGAGCTCACAGTTGCTGTCCCTAGTTCCCTGTCTACCACTTATTTATTTATTTATTTATATACAAGAAGGTACATTGGGTTTGAGAGAATACATTAAATAGTACAGTATTTACAATCTTGTAAAGCCACTAGTACGCGCAGCGTTTCGGGCAACTTACGATTGTGTTATTGAATGGAATGCATTAGCTTCTACGATATGACATTATATAAACCTTGCACACTGTTGGAGACTTATGAGAGGCACTTTTACCAGCCAGCCCCCCCGCCCCCCGCATGCACTCTAGGTGAATACACCGCGTTCCGTCGGTAATCCTGTGAGGTCTTCAGGTCTCCACGTGGGTCCCAGCTGATGCGATTGATGATGCCTCAAGAAGTCGATCTTCACTAGCAATCTTCTCTATATTCACTAAGATAATTCACCACGAGATGTGATCAATGTGTTGCATTGCAATGCCACTGTTCGATTTATACTGTCCCGATTCTCACTGCATAGTATACCTGCTCACTTGACCCTATTATTCCCTTGGTATAACCGCTGACCCTACATGTCTGCTCACTATCAAGGCTGACCGAAGACTGTGTGTGTGTGTAGGTGCATGTGTGTGTGTGTGTGTGTGTGTAGGTGCATGTGTGTGTGTGTGTGTGTGTGTGTACTCACCTAGTTGTACTCACCTAGTTGTGCTTGCTGGGGTTGAGCTCTGGCTCTTTGGTCCCACCTCTCAACCGTCAATCAACAGGTGTACAGGTTCCTGAGCCTATCGGGCTCTATCATATCTACACTTGAAACTGTGTATGGAGTCAGCCTCCACCACATTGCTTCCTAATGCATTCCATTTGTCAACCACTCTGACACTAAAAAAGTTCTTTCTAATATATCTGTGGCTCATTTGGGCACTCAGTTTCCACCTGTGTCCCCTAGTGCGTGTGCCCCTTGTGTTAAATAGCCTGCCTTTATCAACCCTGTCGATTCTCTTGAGAATCTTGAATGTGGTGATCATGTCCCCCCTAACTCTTCTGTCTTCCAACGAAGTGAGGTTCAATTCCCATAGTCTCTCCTCGTAGCTCATACCTCTCAGCTCGGGTACTAGTCTGGTGGCAAACCTTTGAACCTTTTCCAGTTTAGTCTTATGCTTGACTAGATATGGACTCCATGCTGGAGCCGCATACTCCAGGATTGGTCTGACATATGTGGTATATAATGTTCTGAAAGATTCCTTACACAAGTTTCTAAAGGCCGTTCTTATGTTAGCCAACCTGGCATATGCTGCTGATGTTATCCTCTTGATATGAGCTTCAGGGGACAGGTCTGGCGTGATATCAACCCCAGGTCTTTCTCTCTCTCTGACTCCTGAAGTATTTCATCTCCCAAGTGATACCTTGTATCTGGTCTCCTGCTTCCTACCCTTATCTTCATTACATAACATTTGCTTAGGTTAAACTCTAACATCCATTTGTTCGACCATTCCTGCAGTTGGTCCAGGTCTACTTGAAGCCTCAAGCTGTCCTCCTCTGTCTTAATCCTTCTCATAATTTTGGCGTCGTCAGCAAACATTGAGAGGAATGAGTCTATACCCTCTGGGAGATCATTTACGTATATCAGAAACAGGATAGTCCAAGCACAGAGCCCTGTGGGACTCCACTGGTGACTTCACGCAATTCTGAGGTCTCACCCCTCACTATAACTCTCTGCTTCCTATTGCTTAGGTACTCCCTTATCCACTGGAGCGCCCTACCAGTTACTCCTGCCTGTTTCTCCAGCTTATGCATCAACCTTTTATGGGGTACTGTGTCAAAGGCTTTCCGACAGTCCAAAAAATGCAGTCCGCCCATCCTTCTCTTTCTTGCTTAATCTTTGTCACCTGATCATAGAATTCTATCAAGCCTGTAAGGCAAGATTTACCCTCCCTGAACCCATGTTGATGGGTTGTCACGAAGTCTCTTCTCTCCAGATGTGTTTCTAGGTTTTCTCTCACAATCTTCTCCATCACCTTGCATGGTATACAAGTTAAGGACACTGGCCTGTAGTTCAGTGCCTCTTGTCTGTCACCCTTTTTAAATATTGGCACTACATTAGCAGTCTTCCATACTTCTGGTAGGTCTCCTGTTTCCAGTGACCTACTATACACTATGGAGAGTGGCAAGCACAGTGCTCCTGCACACTCTTTCATACCCATGGTGGGATTCCATGCGGCCCAACAGCTTTTCTCACATCCAGCTCCAATAGATGCTTCTTGACCTCATCTCTTGCAATTTCAAACCTTTCCAAGGTCACCTGGTTTGCTGCCACCTCTCCTAGCGCCGTGACTTCTCCCTGTTCTATTGTAAAGACCTCCTGGAACCTTTTGCTGAGTTCTTCACACAACTCTTTGTCATTCTCTGTGTACCTGTCCTCGCCTACCCTAAGTTTCATCACCTGTTCCTTCACTGTTGTCTTCCTCCTGATGTGACTGTGTAGTAGCTTTGGTTCGGTCTTGGCTTTATTAGCTATATCCATTTCATACCTTTTCTCAGCTGCTCTTCTCACACTAACATACTCGTTCCTGGTTCTCTGGTATCTCTCTCTACCTTCTGGTGTTCTGTTATTACGGAAGTTCCTCCATGCCCTTTTGTTCAGCTCCTTTGCTTTCATACATTCCCCATTAAACCACGGATTCTTCCTTTGCTTCTCTATTTTTTCCTCTTGGGCTGGGACAAACCTGCTTACAGCCTCCTGACATTTTTGGGTGACATAGTCTATCATGTCTTGTACGGACTTGGTTCCGAGTTCTGTGTCCCAATGTATATCCCATAGGAATTTATTCATCTCATAGTTTCCCTTTCGGTACGCCAGCCCTTTGTTTCCCAGTTCTTTTTTGGGGGTGATAATTCCTAGCTCAACCAGGTACTCAAAGCTCAATACACTATGATCACTCATTCCCAAGGGGGCTTCCAACTTAACTTCCCTTTTATCCGACTCATTATCCGATATCTGTGTGTGTGTGTGTGTGTGTGTGTGTGTGTGTGTGTGTGTGTGTGTGTGTGTGTGTGTGTGTGTGTGTGTGTGTGTGTGTGTGTGTGTGTGTGTGTGTTTGGTATGTTTAATTCCCTTGGTGTTTGAGATTTTAAAGTGTGTTTGTGAGGAAAGTACTATTAAGTAAAGAGTATTATATTCACTGAAGGAGAGTATGGGGAGGCCCGGCCAGTGAAATGTGAGCCGTGTTGAGATCAGAAATGGTTTGCTGTATGACCCCAGCGAGAGGTGTAGTAAGCCAGTGTCTCCCTCGCTTCCCTGTGTTACCGCATGTTACCCTGCTGCTCGTCCTGCACACCCATCTCGCTGCGTCACTCTCTCTTCCCTTGTCTCTCTGTCTCTTTCTCTGCTTCTCTGTCTCTGCCACTCTGTCTCTGCTTCTCTGCCTTTCTGCCTCGGCCTTCTTATTTGGCTCCTCTGCTTCAGCCCCTCCGCTTCTGCCCTTCCGCCTCGGCCCCTCTGCTTCGGCCCCTTTGTCTCGGCCCTCTGTAATGGACCCTCGGTCTCTTTCCTCTGTCTCTGCCTTTCTGCCTATCCCTTGCCAATACCCCTCTGCCCTGCCTGTGCCCCTCTGCCTCTGCCTGTGCCCCTCTGCCTCTGGCTCTCTGCCTGTGCCCCCTGCCTCTGCCACCCTGCCTCTGCCCCAGTGCCTCTGCCCCTCTGCTTCTGCCTCTCTTCCTCGTCCCCTCTGCAAAGGTCCCTCTGTCACTGCCCCTCTGCCTCTGCCCCCCTCGGCCTCTGCCTCTTTGCCTCTACCCCCCTTCCTCCACCTCCTGCCCCTACTACTCTACCCCTCTGCCTCGTCCCCTCTGCTTCGGCCCATCTTCCTCTGCCCCGTCTCCTCTGCCTCTGCCCCTCTGCCTCGGCATCACTGGCATGGCCCCTCTGCCTCTGACCCTTAGCATCTGCCCCTCTGCCCCTGCCCCTCTGCCTCTGACCCTCTGCCTCTGCCCCTCTGCCTCTGCCCCTCTGACCCTCTGCCCCTCTGACCCTCTGCCCCTCTGCCCCTCTTCCTCTGCCCCTCTTCCTCTGCCCCTCTGCCTCAGCCCCTCTGCCTCTGCCCCTCTGCCTCTGACCCTCTGCCTCTGACTCAGCCCCTCTGCCTCTGCCCCAGCCCCTCTGCCTCTGCCCCTCTGCCCCTCTGCCTCTGTCCCTCTGCCTCTGACCCTCTGCCTCTGCCCCCTGCCTCTGCCTCTGCCCCTCGGCCTCTCTGACCCTCTGCCTCTCTGACCCTCTGCCTCAGCCCTTCTGCCTGTGCCCCTCTGCCCTTGCCCCTCTGCCTCTCTGCCTTCCTGCCCCTGCCCCTCTGCCTCTACCCCTCTGCCTCTGCCCCTCTGCCTGAGCCCCTCTGACTCTGACCCTCTGCCTCTTCCCCTCTGCCTCTGCCCCTCTGACCCTCTGCCTGAGCCCCTCTGACCCTCTGCCTGAGCCCCTCTGCCTCTGACCCTCTGCTTCTGCCCCTCTGCCTCTGACCCTCTGCCTCAGCCCCTCTGCCTCTGCCCCTCTGCCTCTGACCCTCTGGCTCTGCCCCTGCCCCTGTGCCTCTGCCCCTCTGCCTCTTCCCCTCTGTCCCTCTGCCTCTGCCCCTCTGACTCTGCCCCTCTGACTCTGACCCTCTGCTTATGACCCTCTGCCTCTGCCCCTCTGCCTCTGACCCTCTGCCCCTCTGCCTCTGACCCTCTGCCTCTGCCCCTCTGCCTCTACCCCCTGCCTCTGCCCCTCTGCCTCTACCCCCTGCCTCTGCCGCTGACCCTCTGCCTCTGCCCCTCTATCTTTGCCTGTCTTTCTCGTCCCCTTTTCCTTATCCCCTCTGCCTCGTCCCAACTGCCTCGGCCCCACTGCCTCTGCCCCTCTGCTTTGGCCTCTCTGCTTTGGCCCCTCTGCCCCTCTATCGCTCCTCCTCTGCCTTTGCCTCTCTGTCTCGGCCCTTCTTCCTCTACCACTCTGCCTCTGCCACTCTACCTCTACCCCACTTTCTCTACCCCGCTGCCTCTGCCCTGCTGCCTCTATCCTTCTACCTCTGCCCCTCTGCCTCTGTTGGAAATTTCCAACACCCAAATACTAACCCCTAGTTCGATAGTAGGTATTTTTTGTACTAGGAATTATAATTTACTAATACTACTAACCAGTAGTGTAGCTATATAAATTCTAATAAACTGACTCGTAGTAACACCAGATTTGTCCTAGAATTCATGGCGACGATTGACTCAGCTATCCAGCTCGGGAGAATAAATTCCACATATTTATAAATCGAATTAAAACATGTTTAATCTTGTAGAATTTATTAAGGTATTTAGATTGGCAATTAATTCATTTCTGTTTAGTGAAATATATTGCCGTTTATTGGAAATAGTTTCATACAGTTGCGGTCATATGATCCAGTAAACAAAGTAAACAAACTCAAATTCAATTACGAATATATATTTTCCATCTAACGTCAGTTAGGTTAAATGATTTGCACAGCGAGAAACAATATGCTGTTACCTAAAGTACGTTAATGTGACACAAAATAACGTCAGTAATGTTTCCATCCATTCGGAAATTAGATTATTGCGAATTATTACACAAGTTTCCAACATCCGGCGCTAGATGGCGCGCGGCACTAGCAAGGAGACTTGTCAGAAAGAGACGCCATTACAGTTTGGTGCCCTGAAGCTGATCCTTATTATCGATGAAATTGAGGAGCATCCCTGCATTAAATGGCTTGAGATCGATTCGGCAGCTTCAACATATTACGGACACAGCATCCGGCAAGGCTGAGTACCATTGATTTTCTATTTTGGCCATTATTCTATATTTACGTTGGTGCCTTGTCATTACGTTGCATGTAAGCCTAATAACTCCCGTGAGTGTAATTCTTATGCCTAATCCACTCTTATTTCATGAATAAATGCATAAATATATACACTCAAGTAGAAATTACATGTTATTAATATTTCAGCAAGGAGCTAGCTACAAGGGAACCGTACTTCAGGCTGTAGAATCACGTGTCGCCAGACGCGTACAGGGTTCAATGTGATTCTATATTATATGTAGACTAACATTATAGAATTTACCCCCCCCCCCCCAAGAGATATGTAAAGGCAATTGCTCTACTTTAAATAGAAGTTTTTCAGTCCACTTCTCTAAATTAATTTTGATTAATTAATATGTTTATTATTAAAGATCCATAGATCACTGGTCACCGAGCCCATAACATTTTTTATGGTCCTAATGAATTTCTTAATGATATTATATGTTGGAGTTAATTCCCCCACAGCCTCTGACCGTCTGCCTCTGCCCAGATGCATCTGCCTCTGCCTTTCTCTCTCTCTCTCTCTCTCTCTCTCTCTCTCTCTCTCTCTCTCTCTCTCTCTCTCTCTCTCTCTCTCTCTCTCTCTCTCTCTCTCTCTCTCTCTCTCTCTCTCTCTCCTCTCTCTCTCTCTCTCTCTCTCTCTCTCTCTCTCTCTCTCTCTCTCTCTCTCTCTCTCTCTCTCTCTCTCTCTCTCTCTCTCTCTCTCTCTCTCTTTCTCTCTCTCTCTCTCTCTCTCTCTCTCTCTCTCTCTATCTCTCTCTCCTCCCCCCCCCTATCTCTCTCTCGCTCTCGCTCTCTCTCTCTCTCTCTCTCTCTCTCTCTCTCTCTCTCTCTCTCTCTCTCTCTCTCTCTCTCTCTCTCTCTCTCTCTCTCTCTCTCTCTCTCTCTCTCTCTCTCTCTCTCTCTCTCTCTCTCTCGTCTTTTCAAATTCTCAAAAGACGTATATTAAACGTAATTTAAAACGTGCCCTTAACAATGAAATGTCGTTTTTAGCACGTACAGAAGATGCGAAAATGATAGGACTCCACCAAGTCTCCCCTTCGCACCCTCCCCCAAAACCTCGTGCTCCCCCCCCCCCAGCCCTCTTTTTCCTTCTGACCCCCTGAAGTCTTTCATACTCCTCCACCCTCCCTATCCAGATCCTCCAGACCCCGCCCACCCCAGATCCCGCAGGTCCTGCTTTCTAGGCCCTCACACCCCGGACCCTCCCTGTTTCCCTGCTTAATGGGAGTCAACAGAATCTGAGGAAGGACAGAAGAGAGTCAGTTTCAGGGTGATGTACTCGAACATAGATGGGATTACAAGCAAGGCAAGTGAACTACTGGAAAGAGCACAAGAAGTGATCCACAGATGTAATCATACTCATAGAAACAAAACTCTCAGGAATCATGACGAATGCGGTGTTTCCCCAGGATTACACTGAAATAAGGAAAGAGAGGGAAGGAAGGGTAGGAGGCAGAGTGGTCCTACTAATGAGAAAGGAGTTTAGTTTCAAGGCGATGGTTTTCCTGGGATGCGAGGGATTCAGAGAGTATATAGCAGGCACCATGACAATGGGAGGACCAAGAGTAGTAGCAGCAGTGATATATAATCTCCCACCAAATGACAGAAGACCCCAGTAAGAGTATGACAAGAACAACATGGCAGTTAGCACTATAATTGAGAGGGCAGCCTCTGTTACCTGTAGAAATAAATCGTATCTGCTCATCATGAGGGACTTCAGTCACGGAAGGATAGAGTGGGGAGAACAAGGAACCGCATGGAGGTGAGGATACGTGGAGAGCCAAACTATTGGAGGTGGCGACAAGAAACCTTTTAAGCCAGCTTGTCAGGGAACCCACAAGAATGAGAGGAAATGATGAACCAGCGAGACTCGACCTAGTCTTCACTCTGAACGACTCCGACATAAGAAAAATCGGTTTCGAGGCCCTGGTAGGAATGAGCGACCAAAGTGTACTGACCTTTGAGTACCTGGCTGAAGAAGGGTTATTGAACTCGAGGAGGGAAACTGGAACTGAAAACAAAAGGCTGGCATTCCGAAAGAAAAACTATGAGGAGATCAGAACAATCATAACAGATATAATTTATTTATTTATTTATTTATTTATTTATTTATTTATGCATATACAAGAATGTACATAAGGAATGTGAGGATACAAATATGGTAATTACAGTCTTGTAAAGCCACTAGCACGCGCAGCGTTTCGGCCAGGTCCTTAATCTAAGAAAATTTTAAGGAGGTAAATACTTGCAAAATTTATAGACAAAAAAATGATAACAGATTACATGAAATGAAAAAAAAAAAGATGAGAGAAAATTGTAGGTACAGTATATTAAAGCACATAGGTAGCTAAGATTGATTGCAATGACAGCTTGAATGGTAGTTGACAAAAAATTGGTAGGCACAATACAGCAGAAACAATATAAGATTGATTGCAATGACAGCTTGAATGGTAGTTGACAAAAATTGGAAGTCACAATACAGCATATGGCTAGCACATAAAGTTACATAATATGGCTAGCACATATGGCTAGCATATAAAGCACACAATTTATAGACAAAAAAAAAATAACAGATTACATGAAATGAAAAAAAAAGATGAGAGAAAATTGTAGGTACAGTATATTAAAGCACATAGGTAGCTAAGATTGATTGCAATGACAGCTTGAATGGTAGTTGACAAAAAATTGGTAGGCACAATACAGCAGAAACAATATAAGATTGATTGCAATGACAGCTTGAATGGTAGTTGACAAAAAATTGGTAGGCACAATACAGCAGAAACAATATAAGATTGATTGCAATGACAGCTTGAATGGTAGTTGACAAAAAATTGGTAGGCACAATACAGCATATGGCTAGCACATAAAGGAAGACAGCAATGAACACAATGATAAGGTTGTTTGATATTACATAAAAATTAGGAGATTGGGTAACACTAGGTACAGAGCAAATTTAAAGCTCAGTGTAGGAAACTAAGAAGATGAAGTTAGGTACTTTTTGGTTTTGCTTTTAAATAAGGCAAAAGTTTTACAGTTTTTCAATTCACTAGGGAGTGAGTTCCACAGACTAGGTCCCTTAATTTGCAGAGTGTTTACACAGATTAAGTTTGACCCTGGGGATATCAAAGAGATATTTATTTCTGGTGTGGTGATAATGGGTCCTATTACATCTGTCCAGGGAGAGTTTCAGAGCATGGTTTGCATTTAAGAACAGGGTTGTGTAAATGTAGTTGACACAAGAGAATGTGTGGAGGGAGTTAATATTTAGCAAGTTTAGGGATTTAAACAAGGGAGCTGATTTCAGTGTTGTCTGAAAGCAGAGTTAGTTATTATTCTGATAGCAGATTTTTGCTGTGTGATGATGGGCTTAAGGTGGTTTGCAGTGGTAGACCCCCATGCACAGATACCATAATTAAGATAGGGGTAGATTAGTGCATAATATAGTGAGAGGAGAGCAGAGTTAGGAACATAATATCTGATTTTGGAGAGTATACCAACTGTCTTAGAGACTTTCTTAGTTATGTGTTGAATGTGGGTGCTGAAGTTGAGTCTCTTGTCTAGGAATATGCCAAGAAACTTGCCATCATTTTTATTACTGATGTTAATGTTTTATTACTGATGTTAATAACATGGGAAACAGAGCTTAGGGGAAAGACGGCCCAAGACATGATGGATTACGTTACGCAGGAGTGTAAGGAGGCAGCTGACAAGTTTGTCCTGGTCCAAAAGGAAAACAACGAAATGTACATGAGAAACTTATGGTCTAATCAGAGATGTAGGCTAGCAAAGCAGCAAAGTAAATGGGCGTGGAGTAACTATAAGAATAACAGGGTACTTGAGAGCAGAGAAAGATACCAGAGTGCCAGGAATGAATATGTCACATTGAGAAGAGAGGCAAAAGGGCAATACAAAAATGACATTGCAAGCAAGACTCAACCTAAATTGCTGCACAGCCATATCAGGAGAAAAAGCAACAGTAAAGGATCAGGTAATAAAATTGAGGATAGGGGCAGACAGATTCACTACCACGGTAAGGAAGTGTGCGAGGAACTGAATAATAAATTCCAGGAGATCTTCACAGTAGAGCAAGGAGAAGTTCCAGAGATAAGAGAAGGAATAGTTAACCAGGAACCCCTCGAAGTGTTTGAGATTACCAGTGGGGATGTAAGGAATCTTTTACTAGATTTGGATGCGACAAAAGCTATAGGCCCAGATGGAATCTCCCCTTGGATACTAAAGGAAGGAGCAGAAGCACAGTGCCTGCCACTCTCCACAGTGTATAACAAATCCTTGGTAACAGGGGAACTACCAAAAATTTGGAAGATGGCTAATGTAGTCCGTATATACAAGAAGGGGGATAGACATGAGGCACTAAACTACAGGCCAGTGTCCCTAACTTGCATACCATGCAAGATGATGAAGAAGATTGTGCGAAAAAAGTTAGTGAAACATCTGGAGCGAAAGAACTTTGTAACACAACATGAACATGGGTTCAGGGATGGCAAGTCCTGCCTCACAGGATTAATTTAAATCTACGATCACGCAACCAAAATCTGGCAAGAAAGAGAAGGGTGGGCAGACTGCATATTTTTGGATTGCCAGAAAGCCTTTGACACAGTACCACAAAAGAGGCAAGTGAAAAAGCTGGAGAAGCAGGCAGGAGTGTAAAGGAAGGTACTCCATTGGATAAGGGAGTACCTAAGCAACTTAAGACACTGTGAAGGGGTGAGGTCTCAGATTGGCGAGGAGTCACCAGTGGAATCCCTCAAAGTTCAGTCCTTGGACTTATACTGTTTCTGATATATGTAAATGATCTTTCAGATGGTATAGAATCGTTCCTTTCATTGTTTGCTGATGATGCAAAAATTATGAGGATGGTTAAAACAGAGGAAGATAGTAGGAGGCAACAAGATTACCTAGAGAGACTGAATGAATGGTCCAACAAATTGCTACTGAAGTTCAACGCGAGTAAATGTAAGGTAATTAAACTAGGCGGTGGAAACAGGAGGCCAGACACAGGGTATTGAATAGGAGATGAAGTATTTCTTGAAACGGACAGAGAGAAAAATTTAGGAGATGATATCTCACCAAACTTGTTCTCTGAAGCCCATATAAAAAGAATTACATATGCGGCATATGCGAGGCTGGCTAACATCAGAACAGCCTTCAGGAACCTGAGTAGGGAATCGTTGAGAACCTTGCATACCACATATGAAACACCAATCCTGGAGTATGCAACTATGTAGGTACTCACAGGGGCCTTGGGGCTGAATGGACAGCGCTTGGGACTGGTAATCCCAGGGTGCAGGTTCGATCCCGGCCGTCGGTGAAAACAGAGGGGCAGAGTTTCTTTCACCCTGAAACCCCTGTTGCCTAGCAGTAAATAGGTACCTGGGAGTTAGACAGCTGTTACGGGCTGCTTCCTGGGTGTGTGTGTGTGTGTGTGTTCTAGAAGAGAAAAAATTAGTAGTTAGTAACAGTTGATTGACTGACAGTTGAGAGGCGGGCCGGAAAAGCAGAGCTCAACCCCCGCAAGTACAACTAAGTGAATACACACACACAGACCAAACACACACACAGACCAAACACACACACAGACCAAACACACACACAGACCAAACACACACACACAGACCAAACACACACACACAGACCAAACACACACACACAGACCAAACACACACACACAGACCAAACACACACACACAGACCAAACACACACACACAGACCAAACACACACACACACACACAGACCAAACACACACACACAGACCAAACACACACACACAGACCAAACGCACACACACAGACCAAACACACACACACACACACAGACCAAACACACACACACAGACCAAACACACACACACAGACCAAACACACACACACAGACCAAACACACACACACACACAGACCAAACACACACAAAACCAAAACACACAGACCAAAACACACAGACCAAAACACGCTGTTGCTAAGACCGGTGTAGGGAGGGTGGACATGTGCAGTTCACTCATCTAAATGTCTTCATAATTTGGGACATCAGAGGGATACAAAGGAAATTCGTTGCGTAGTGATATTATGAAGTGAAACGCACTGTTTAGAAAATAGCAGTTTCATAGATTGTGTCCGATAGAACTAATTAGTGAAGATCAATGTACTACATCAGTTCCACCACAGACTCGTTGCCGCCATCGCTCGGTCAGAGATTACGTAACTAGATGTGATAGTGAAGATTAAAGCAAATAGTGAACAGAATAGTGAAGAAGATAGGCAAAACGTGTAGCGTTAGAGCTGTACCGGCCTAAGGGGAACAAGAGGCCGATTACTGGTGATATATAGCAGGAATTTGGAGTGATCTATGCCTGGCAGCGGCGTGGACATCAACGGGCCTACAGGGACGTAAACAAGACATAAACAATGCTTCTTAACACCTAGTTGTACTTTGGGATGTTGACTTGGTAGTAAGAGCCTCTCAATTAGTCAGTTAATCATACCATGTACAGTGTTCTTGCAATATATTATTTATGGTGGATATAAGTTAAAATATGGAAACGAACCTCAGAAGACAATACGCTCATTTGGGACTAGTGTTTTGGTACCTACATGTGAGAACATTATGCCCTCCACTGGGTAACACCCCCCACCTTCTCTCACCCTCACCCCCTCTTACAATAACACCTCCAACCCACAATGCCTACCACCCATAGCTTGTATACCATGCAAGGTGATGAAGATTATTATAAACAACTTAGTAACACATCTGGAGAGAAGGGATTCCGTGACAACCCATAAAAATGGGTTCAGGCAAGTTAAATATCGCCTTACAGCCTTAATAAAATTCTACAATCAGGTGCCAAAGATTAAACAAGAAAGAGATGGATGCGCAGACTGCATTTACTTGGACTGTCGGAAAGCCATTGACACAGTACCCCATAAGAGGTTGATGCATAATCTGGAGAAACAGGCTGGAGAAACTGGTACCGTACTCCAGTGGATAAGGGAGTACCTAAGCAATAGGAAGCAAAGAGTTACAGTGAGGGGTGAAACCTCAAATTGGCGTGAAGTCCCAAGTGGAGTCCCACAGGGCTCTGTACTTGGACCTATCCTGTTTCTGATATACGTAAATGATCTCCCTTGGGGTATAGAATCATTCCTCTCAATGTTTGTTGACGATACCAAAATTATGTGGAGGATTTAGACAGAGGAGGACAGCTTGAAGCTTCAAGATGACCTGGACAAGCTGAAGGAATTTTCGAACAAATGGTTGTTAGAATTTAACCCAAGCAAATGTAATGTAATGAAGATAGGTGTAGGGACCAGGACACCAGACACAAGGTATCATTTGGGAGATAAAATTCTTCAAGAGTCAGAGAGAAAGATTTGAGGATTGATATCACGCCAGACCTGTCTCCTGAAGCCCATATCAAGAGAATAACATCAGTGGCATATGCCAGGTTAGCCAATATAAGAACGGACTTTAGAATCTTGTGTGAGGAACCATACAGAACTTTATATACCACATATGTCAGACCAATCCTGGAATTTGCGGCTCCAGTGTGGACATAAGACTAAATTGGAAAAGTTTCAAAAGTATGTCACTAAACTAGTACCCGAACTGAGGGGTATGAGCTACGAGGAGAGACTATGGGAATTAAACCTCAAGTCACTGGGAGGTAGAGGAGTTATGGGGGACATGATCTCTACATACAAGATTCTCAAATGAATTGATACGGTAGATAAAGATAGACTATTTAATGCATGGGGCACACACACACTATGGAACACAGGTGGAAATTGAGTGCCTAAATGAGCCATAGAATCATTAGAAAGATTTTTTTCAGCGTCTGAGTAGTTGACAAATGGAATGCATTAGGAAGTGATGTTGTGGAGGTAGACTCCATACACAATTTCAAGTGTAGATATGATAGAGCCGAATAAGCTCAGGAACCTGTATATCTGATGACTGACAGTTGAGAGACGGGACCAAAAAGCCAGAGATCAATCCCGCAGTCACAACTAGGTAAGTGCAACTAGGTAAGTACACACACACATATGAAGTACTTGTACTTAATTTTAATTAGAAAAGTTTTAAATCATCAGTTGTACTATTGCAACTGACTACGATTTGACAGCAAATTTGTCTAGGACAACAAATCATGCTGTCTACGACTTGAGTGACAGAAAGTAATGTATTTTATACGTTATTAAAACAAAATTATGTAAATAGTTTCAGTGCCACCTTTTTGCAACCAATTAAAAACGGTCAAAAATGTTTTTTGTTTGCTGAGTATATCCATTCATCTACTTATATCTCTGTCATATATATATATATACCTATTCATCTATCTGTAAATATATTTATCATTGTATCTATCTATCCATCTCTTTATCCACCTACCCATCTATCTATCTATCTATCTGTCTATTTATCCAGCTACCATCTCATCTTTCTATTCATTTATGTATTTATCAAGCCATTTATCTGCCCATCCATCTATCCATCATATTCAGCTGTTTATCCATACCCCTGTCTGTCTCTATCCATAAGTATATCCTTCACGCTATCAGTCCACATCTCTATGCATACATCTATATATATATCTGCTCTCTGTCTATCTCTTTTATGTCTTTCTGTCTCTCTTTTCTAGCTCTCTCTTTCTCTGTTTATCAGCCTCTATTTCTTCCCTCTGCCTCTGTCTCTGCCTGTTTCTGACTATGTGTCTCTGTCTTTGTATTTCTCGGTCACTGTCTGTCTGTCTCTCTCTTCCTTATCAACAATATTTTAGTGTAATGTGTGGGTTATCGCCTGCGAGAAGAGCTTATGTGACATACTAAAAAATGTATAGTTCCCTTACTCTCATAAAGGGTTGTGTCTTGCAAAACTTTTAAAGTTGTGGAAGAATCGTCTGTTTTATGTGAGTACGAACAAATTATTGACAGCAGGTAATTTGTTAATTTTACCGGAATCAGTGTAAAATGGTACATATTACTATACGAAAAAAACGATTGTTCTGAAAGTTTGTTTTGATACTGTCTAGCTGAACAGAGGGCTGGCGTTGCCAAAAATGTGTGAGGGGGGTCTGAATGTGATCCTGACATGCTCTGACCTATTGAATTATGACAACCCAAATCATCCATTTTTCATCCTGTACCCCAGACCATTTCCTCTGCCCATATGGATGACGCTAGCTCCATCTGTGTGGCCTCCAACGACGAACAGACAAACAGCCAGACACACACACACACAGATATTCTCTCACACTTTAGAGTACGTAACACAATATATGTAATGTGTCTCGACTCAATAAGATTCTTATTTTGAGTTTATATTTCAGGTGAAAATGTCTATAAATATTGAACATTTATTGGTACTTAGTCTTGGAAACTTTGACCGAATTTGTGCTATATATTATACTGGATGGGTATCCAGCGATGCCTAGGTCTGTCTGTTTGTCCAATTTGACCATATATCTATCCTTCCACCTATCTCTCTATTTATCTATCCGTCCATCCACCTATCTCTCTTATTATTTAGCCATTAATCTATATATATAATCAATGCATCCATCTATCTATCTCTCTATCTCAGTCTATCTATCCATCTATCTAACTATCTACTCATCATATATTTAAGAATCTATATATATTCATCTATCTTTCAATCTCTCTATCTCGGTCTATCTATCCATCTATCTAACTATCTACTCATCATATATTTAAGAATCTATATATATTCATCTATCTTTCAATCTACCTATATAGCAATGCATATATTCATCTATCTATCTTTCTCTCTGTTCACCTGTACGTCTATCCATCTGTCCAAACATCTACACCTCTGCCTATTTATCTATACATCTATCTATCCGTCTTTCCCTTTATACATCCATCTATCCATCTATCGACGTGTAGAAGAATGTAAGAACTCTTGTATATATACATAAATAAATAAAATAACTAAATAAATATCTATCCATCCATCTACTCATCCATCCATCTACTCATTCATCTATCTATTCATACATCTATCCATTCATCTGCCCTCTCTGTCCATTTATCTATATACATCTGTCCATCTTTCCATCCATCTTTCTCTCCACCTGTGCAGCCATTTATCCATCCATCAATGCAGCCATCTGTCCATAAATCTATTCATCTAGCTTTCTATCCATCTATCTCACTATATCTACATCTTGCTTTCTTTTCATCTATCTATCCATGCACCTAATCAACTTTGTATCCATTAATTCAACCAAATATCTGTTCATTTAACTATCAATCTATATATTCGTCTATATATCATTGTACCTAAACATCCAGCAATCAATGCATCCATACATCTATCAATCCACTTATCTGTCTATTCGTGTTTCCAGCCATCTATTCATCCATTAATCTGATGTCAGTCTCTGTCTCTAGATATCTTTGTCTCTGTTTCTCTATATCTGTCTGTCTATCTGTTCATCAGAGAGAGCTCTGATGAGAAATATAATTGTCTGTGTGTTGGGTGTCAACAGTGAGAGGATGTTACGACCCTGGGTCCAGATGGATCCTGGGTCCAGATGTATCCTGGGTCCAGATGGATCCTGGGTCCAGATGGATCCTGGGTCCAGATGACTGTGGCAGATGGACCGGGATCGAGTGGCATTTGCTGACATACAGATGATGTAGGGACTCTTCACTTATGTGTGCATTTTAGGTGTGATAGGCCTTGAATGTGTTGAATTATACGTTGGATTAGTGATATTTAAATTATAGAGTTTTTAGATTAGTTTGGTTAAAGAATGAATGTTAATTGTGTGGTAAGTTTATACACAGGATTGCTCCCAAATTTAAAATGGCGGCCGAATACGTCCTTGCCAGATGTAAGAGCATTTTGATGCTCCTACATCTATAGGTTTCCACTGAACCTGAACCAATGGCTTCACTCAATCCCTCCCCCCCCCCCGCCCATGCACTGTGGCTCAGTCATCAGGGTACACCTCTATCAATACACAGAGAGTGTGGGCCTGGGAACAACCAGCACATAGGTTCGAACCCTCGTCACGGCTCCTACAGATTTTCTCATTGATACATCACGAGAGTGTGATTACTTTCTGTGTATTAAAGGAAGAGCGTCAGAGGTAGAACATTCCAAGATGACTGAGCCAGAGTGCATGTGGTGGATTGTCTGACACTCTGCATCGGCGTCAATGGAAGGCTCAGGAGTCCTAGAGGGTGCAGTAGTACCCAAGGTTGCAATTGTTTTGACCATGTCGTGGCCTAGTCGTCTGGAAGGTGTGCCTGGTAACTCACAACACATGGGTTAGAACCCTCATGGCGGCTACTACGGCTGATCTATTTATTAATCCGCCTCTTGGTCTATCCATCCATCCCTTTAACTACTGCCTGTCTCATTCTCTTCCTCTATCTTTATCTCTGCCTCTCTCTGTCTATCTGTCTCTAGCTGTGTTTCTGTTTCTGAGTTTCTGTGTGTGTCTCTCTCTCTATGTTTTTCTGTCCCTCTGTCTTACAATAGTGTTATGTGGGGTGGTCGGCAGTGGGAGCAGCTCAGTGGTGTGAAGAACTAAACAAACAATAGTTACACTTACTCTGGTATACAGCAGTTTGCTTGAGAAACGTTTGACGCTGTGGGAGAATTGTCTGTTTAATGTGAGTAAAGGCAAATTATTCACAGCTGGAATTTTATGTCAATTTTCACAAATTAATGAATAATGTGGCAGATTACTATAAAACTATTTTTTTATATGAAAGGTTTGGCCCCCAACTTTGAACAGACAGACATTCTCTCATATGGTATAATTATATAATATAAATATTGCATTTTGACACATAAAAATTGTGGTGTGTTGTATGACATTAGTGTTATATAATGTTGGGATGGATAAATGTCATCCTTACCATCCTTATCTGCAGCGTTAATGTTTGCTCCAGCGTCGAGGAGGACCTTCACAGTGTTGTTGTGACCACGTGCGGCTGCCCAGTGAAGGGCTGTCCTGCCTGTCAACAGATACCACAATTGTTATTATGCATAAACCGTCACGATTCCTGTACATTATGTAAATATTGAAATAATCTGTTCTAGATGAACATTTTTATATACTAGTAAAGTGTACAGACTAAATAGTATGCAAAATTATTTGCCACCCTAAATTTAAGAGAGAAAGATCATGTTAAAATGTTTAAGAATAGATCACTATTAAAATATCCGACATCTGAACAGTTCTTATTTGATAATGTATTACTTGTGACGAGAGCGACAGTGGTGCTATTGTCAGGCCCGAAACACTGAGTGTATTAGTGGTTTAAACCATAGTATATACTTGCCCTACCTACAGATCCAACATTCTTCTCGTATACCATTTTGTATGTATGTGATTTTCCCTAATAAATAATATTATTATTATTATTATTATGTATATAAGAAGAGCATTACTGGGACTTTAATTATTAAATAATAATAAATAATAATTATTTATTAATATAATTATTATTATGTACATAAGAAGAAACTTTACTGGGGTGAACCAACAGCTCCAGTCTTGCCATCGTCAGTTAACCAATATAACCTTTATAAGCATCGTATGCCATACAAGTTTGTCAATAAAATGTTGGCAATACTCGCTCGAGGAAAGAGAAACATTGTTGCCATCACCATACAACCAATATAGCCATAAATGGTATGTAACTGATGATATTTGAGAATGGCTGATGGAGGCATGAGGAACATCGTTGTCGTCATCAGTTAACAATGACCTTCACAAATACTCTGAACACCACCATTCGCTATCTTATCATGCAAGCTTAAGGCATCAGCAACACCATGTTACGCCCGATAAATATTATTATAATTTATGATATCCTGCTTCACTAGTTGTTATCAAACCATACTGACTTGAGAAGAGAGTAACATTGTGGTATCATTGTCAGATAAACAAGATGATTATTGAGGATATCCTTCATCTGGTGATGAGGACATCACCAGATGTCGTTCCATCCCCAGGTTAACCTACTTTCTGAGGTATTCATCATCCTACAGTAGCCAAAATATAGGTGAGTATGACCTGTTACTGAAATCAGTGTTAGAAAAAGCCCTCAACCTCTGTCTTGATGACCTACAGTGGAAACAAGTCTCTCTTCCCCTAAGACTTCGGGGCCTCGGAGGTCGAACAGCAACGCAAATCACCGTACTAGTCTTCCTGTCCTCCTCCTCGGCATCCGACGACCTTGTGAAGGAAATTCTACCTGCCTACTTACATCAGCTGGCAGGTGTACACGGTCCCAATTTTATATGCTGTGCCACAGAGTGGGCCTCTCGTGCAGGCCCATCACCTCAACCACCATCCCCAAAAGCCCAGAAGCAATCCAGCTGGGATGGCCCCATTGTAGACCAAGTTGCTGCAACAACACAACACGACATTGCTCGCCTAACAGCAGTAGCAGCCCCATATGCAGGGGATTTCATGTTAGAAACCCCAATGTCATCAACTGGCACACGTCCCGCACCACATGCCTTCTGAATTGCTGTGGCCCTCCCCCTTGTTGCCCCAATCCACACCATATATAAGTGTTTTTGATGCGAGGTGGTGGCTGACAGGTACGGCCACCATGGCCTACTCTGCCAAAGCACAGGGGGATGGCACTCGAGGCACAGTGAAGTTAACGACATCATCAAGAGAAGCCTCAACACAGGTGGATGCCCAGTTGAAAGAGAGCCCCGTTACCTTACGCCCCGTAACTCTGATGCTCTTATTGGTCGCCCGGATGGTATCAAAGTGAACCCCTGGAAGAATGACAAGCAGTTGGTGTGGGACTACACGTGCGTATCAACCCTGGCTAACACCTGGCTAACATTGATTTCAGTGTTGCACAACCAGGTGGCGCTGCCACCCACAGGGAAGCAGCCAAATCCCGTAAGTACAGAGAACTGGATCACCACTACAATTTTGTCCCCATTTCTTCTGGGACACTAGGCGCCTGGGGTAAAAGTGCCACCAGTTTTATTTAAAGGAACTGGGTTCTATGCTAATTGAAACATTATGAAACCCTAGAGCTGCCAGCTTCCTTTTCCAGCGCCTCAGCTTGGTGATACAGAGGGAAAATGCACACTGCATTCAGGGGTTCCTGCCCGCCATCTGAGGAGCTGGAGGAACTCGACAACTTATGATATGCATCTTTGTGTTCAGTGAGAATCCACAAGGTCTTCTCTGGAATCTTCTCTGGAAATATATATATATATATATATATATATATATATATATATATGTATATATATATATATATATATATATATATATATATATATATATGTGGTACCTAATAGCCAGAACTCACTTCTTGGCCTACTATACAGGACCCTCATCGCAGTAGGTCAAGTTTGCAGGGCTCTTGAATATTAAGACTAGTAGACGATGATGTCTATCTATTTAGCCTATTAAGCATGATATATATATATATATATATATATATATGATATATATATATATATATAATATATATATATATATATATCATATATATATATATATATAATATATATATATATATTATATATATATATATATATATATATATATATATATATATATATATATATATATATATATATATATATATATATATATATTATATATTATATGTCGTACCTAGTAGCCAGAGCTCACTTTTCAGTCTACTATACAAGGCCCGATTTACATAATAAGTCACGTTTTCATGTCTAGTAGCCAGAACGCACTTCTCAGCCTACTAACGAAGGTTGCATTGTAGTGGGGACATATTAGGGCATACATCTGTTTCAGAAAAGTTGTTCAATATCAACCAATATTTTTTTAACTAGTTGTATAGTAAAAAGGAAGACAAAAAATACAAAACTTTTATTATTCAACTAATTTTATACTAACTATTTTATAATTGGTCCGAAATATAGTTCCTCAAGGTGACATCATCATCAAGATAGTAATATCATGCTGAGGTATACCAGTAAGACTGCCCAGAGACTCGGCATTGTGGTTGATGGCCGTCACTGCCATGCTGAACTCAACCATTGAACGACTTACAGATCTGTCTTTGGGGACGCTATTCCAAACTCGGTTGTGTAGAGACTCATTTGGCTTTCCCTTCAGACACTTTTTCATGTTTTCCTCCGAGATAAGATCATCGTAGAACTTGAAGTAGATCTTTTGGATTTCAAATTCGTCCTCATTCGATTGTGGGATATTCATGGTCTTGTGTGTTCGTTGGATCTTTTTATTTGCAAGATCGTGTTGGTAAAAACACCAAGAATTTTTGCCTTCAGGACAGAAATGGTGTAATGGATTTTCATCTGTGGACGTTTCATGGAACAGTCCGGATAGGCAGGCCTTCCTCATTTTTCTCCAGTCTGTGTTGATGTTGTCCCTGATGGCTCGTTTGAAGTGAACCATCAACTTCCCAAAGGTCTCGTAACTTAGCTTTCCATTACCTTCGGCCTCCCCTTTTGACTCCAAATGGATGATCTGTGTAACAAGTCTCTCGACTAAGTAATTTTCACACTCAGTCTTTTCCACCTTAACGTCTCCATATGGTCCAGCACCATAGTTCATTCCACAAACTTTATTGTAGGTAGAGGAGGAGTTACTGTTATCCACCAAAGTTGTATACCTGAGTTTGATGTTTTGTGATCGACCCCACATCAACAATGCAGCATCCTCTTCCATATTTTTTGGCCTGCTGTAATAGTTTTTATCACAATGTGGTAGATGTTTATCCATCTCATCATCAAACTGAGCCTCGTTTATTTCCGAATTCCGTTTCCTACGCTTGAGCATTTGGCACTGAATGCAGGTTTTTTTACAGAACACATTGAAGTCCACAACCATGCCTGTTAACATTTCCACTAGGAAAGCAGTGCTAATTTGTGAATAAGGGCTCCTAGATCCGCTAAAGGACACATCAATGTTAAGGAAGCCATCAATGGGGTCTATATTTAACTGTTTTTTATATTGGTCAAATATTATACGGCGAGTGTTTTCTTGCACTTCTTGCCATCTCATATTAATTACATTTCTTATATGATTTTCACACCTTCTATACACCAGTGGTGACACAAATTCCATTCCATTTATGGCACACATACTCTTGTAGAACATGTATCCTTGGCCATTTAGCATGTTGAAGTACACTAATGTCTTCAGAATCTCGTAATTTCCCATCAACTCTCGTAAAACTGTATGATTACATATGCTACAGCTTTCCATCACTTGCACATCATGTTCATCAACCCTGACTATATGACGTAGTGTATTATGCGAGCAATAATGGCATAATTTTACATAATTATTTTCTAAGTACTTTTCAAGTTCCTTATCTGTCACCATTAGCACTGTCTCACGTGCTGTTACTTCTTCACTGTTTTCTTCTGTATCCTGTCTAAATAATTTCAATCGTTTTGTGGCACTGCTCTCGGTATCTTTA
>NW_027189130.1:5306655-5314155 GCF_040958095.1 Procambarus clarkii
ACAACATTTTTCGTTGATCTTATATATTAAGCCTGATTTAGGACTTATTGCATATATTTTGAGTTTGCAAGTACTAATTTTTATACCAAAAATATTACAATTAGTGAAAATAGGTTAAGTGATGGGACATACCAATAGACTATGTCTCTTCTTTCAAATACCTTGGAGTCTCTGTCCCTTGTACCTCAACTGCAATCAATAAGTTACATCAACAATGTAGAGACAGACTCAAGGCTCTCAGAACTGTAGTGGGGTACAGTCCGAAATATGGTGTTAATATTAGAATAGTAAGAATGATGTATTTAGCGTATAAAGGTCTCTGATAGACTATCATGTACCAGCTTTGGTCCTGCAGAATGGCAAAAGTATTGATAGACTGGAAAAAATACAAAATGAAGCGTCCTATACAAAGTTCTCAACATGCGGAAAGAATTAAACGAGATAGAATATATGAAATTAATCTTATGATGGGACTTATCAAATAGGTCCCTTAAAAGTGTTATTAGACGAGAACTCCTGGATGAACTTGAAGAAAGTAAAACAGTGTAAAACTGGACAGTGTTTCTGTTTATGTCTAGAATGGGAACCCCTGTAAGAGAACGTCTTGAAACACTTGTCACATTCAAAAGGCTTCTCCCCTGTATGGAGTCGACGGTGTTCTGTTAAGGCTTCTTTTCGCTTATATACTTTTTGGCAAATATCACATATGAATCTGTGTTCGTCATCATCAACCTCATTTCCATCTGCTCTCATTGCATGACCATTGTTAAGAGCAGAGTAGTAGGCTAAACCGGGGGGTGCCAACTTCAGGGACTTAGCCTGAGTGTTGGATGGAGCTGACTGTACAGAGGTTAGTTTTGGCGATGCTGATGGTTTAGATTTAAGGGAGAGATCGATCGGTTGTACATCATCAACCTCATTTCCATCTGCTCTCATTGCATGATCATTGTTAAGAAACGACGAGTCAATGCTTACAACCTTGGGATTAGCCTGAGTGTTGGATGGAGCTGACTGTACAGAGGTTAGTTTTGGTGATGCTGATGATTTAGATTTAAGGGAGAGATCGATCGGTTGTACATCATCAACCTCATTTCCATCTGCTGTCATTGCATGATCATTGTTAAGAGGAGGGTAGTAGGCTAAACCGGGGGGTGCCAACTTCAGGAACTGGTAAAACGACGAGTCAATGCTTACAACCTTGGGATTAGCCTGAGTGTTGGATGGAGCTGACTGACCCTCACAATAGTCACTGAAACGTGGAGAACGAACCTTCTTTTCATTACTAGTGGTCTGGGCAGAATCTGCATCTCTTTCATCATCCCTACTCCCCAAAATGTTATTTTTTTGATGTTGTTGCTGTATTTTTTGTTGTTGTTGATGGGATTGTTCATCTAACCACTCAAGAGTGTGTTGATGTGGGCATCGCCAGGAGACGAGAGCCTCCCCCCCCACAGTGCCACATTCACACACTTTTTGTCCCTTCGTCTCGCCCATTGCCCCATCGTCCATGCCTTCATGGCATCCACCAGCGACATCTTTGATGTGCCCTTGAGTATGTTGGGACTGAGAAATGTTATGTTGAGATGGTTGCTGTTGTCCATTGTCACTGCCCCGGGACACAAACCCAGCCTCTAGACAACTGCCTGAGTGACAGTTTCTTGGGTTGGAAGAGGACTGTGTGTCAGGTCCAACATGCGCCATGTTCAGATGATTGATGAGCCGCTTAGTACTGGGGTCCTGAAATTTTTTTAGGTTGTTACAATCAGACCATTATTAAATTAGTCTATAAACATCCAAACTATATAAAAAAAAAAAAAAACTATGATCATTGAGAAACAATATTCATTGCTGGTAAATTTTACATTGTAATTTTTACATCCCTAGGCATTCCATAAAATTAAATTTTAGACAATTATTCATCCAAAAAATTACAAAAATTACACACACACAAAAAAAAAAACAAAAAAAAAAAACAAATTAATACTATAACCCTTAAGAAGGAACGACGAGAATACGACTTCACTCACTATACTGAATGGATTTCTTCAAGGATTTAAACACATGTTGTCACTGGGCGTGAACTACGAGGTAGACTGAGGGAGTAAGGAGCTATCACATCCTTTTTATTCATTGAGGACAATCTAGTGGTCAGCGACGAAGAGCTCAGGTCTCGAAGCTCCGGCGAGTATTATGTTATCCGATACTGTATATAATATTTGGCCCAATGGACTTCAGGGAGCCATTGAGTTAACACACCATAACGCCAACACCAATATTTATGTGAAATGTCATTACTTACTTGATCAATGAGAGGGACCCCTCATCAGAGTATTCCGAGGAGGAATCTTCAGATGAATCTTCAGATGATTCTTCAGATGAATCTTCAGATGAATCTTCAGATGAATCTTCAGATGAATCTTCATCGTCTCGGTTCACCATTCCAAACCTACTTCTGATGGCATTTTTCTTTCTTTTCTTGAAGGGTGGGTTAAGATCATTATCATCTGATAATGTCTTTTTGATGTTGGTGTTTTTTTTTTGGGGGGGGGAAGTCTGGGGTAGATTGAGTTAAGGGAAACTCATTTGGGTCGATTTTGTTCAGAGTGAACAATGACATGCTAATTTTGGGAAGGGAACTATCCATACGGATACCATTCCATATGTTTAATATGTGAAGGGGATCGAGGTCTTTGCCACATATGACAAGCTCACCTTGTACAATGGAGGACATTTACTCATTAAAACGTTTGGAGTTAGTAGAATTAAAAAAGGGAATGGGACTGGACTCAGCATAAAGACGTACACCCAGACAGGCACCGGCTCTATCAACGAGACGAATTGAGTCTTGTCTGATCTCTCTGTTGGTGTGAAGCTCTTTATATAAAAATGGTCCAAGTTGTTATTTTTGGGGCCTCAGAATACCACCGGATGCACACACATACACAGACACACACACACACACACACACACACACACACACACACACACACACACACACACACTCATATAATATTTTTATTATGGCTTTTAATTTAACCAAGCTGTAGAAAGAGACCAATATATATAAAAACAATTACTTATGCCTAGTGTATAAAAAGAATAAAGTTGCTTCTTGAAGAGAAAGAGGAACAGACTGACAATTAAAAATATCGAAGCTAAACATAAAATTAATATATCCCTTTTAGAATTTGAAATTAAATTTTCTACTTCTTGTAATTCCAAATCTGCAGTTTGAATGGGATAATGTTTATATTTAGCTTCATTAATGATATAATTACTCATATCTATCACTTTAGAATCTGTATCATAGGTTTTAGAATTAATCTTGTGAGTAATTGCTTGACCAAGGCTGTTTACATCAAACTGACTAAGCAGGCTTAAAATCATCTTGTTCTCTTCTAAAGAATTTGTGGTAGTTCCATCCATACCAATTATGTTTATACATTGGGGATAAATGCGTATTATTTCATTTATGGCAGATAAATATATCATATCTGGTGTTATTTGTGGTGTGGTTATAGACTGTGGAGGCCCCAATTTAATATATTGTCCAAAGTTTATATCTTGTTCTAACAATTGATTAATTATTTTATGGCGAAGGTTTTCTAATGCAGCATGAGTTATTTCATTATTGTACCCACCAATATTACCTATTGATAAATATAATTCTAATGGTAACAACACTAATCCCACAGATAAAACAAGGGATAAAGACGAAGATAAAACGGATAAAAGCCGTATTGAAAATTGAATGCTCATTTCAACCATAGATGATCGAATGATCATCGCCAAAAGTTGAATAATCATTTGTTGAGATGAAGCTTCTACCATAATTACAGATAATAATTCTTGAAGAGCATCATGAAGAATGTTTTCGGAGAAATATTTTAACAGTCTTGAAATTATCTTAGGCACTCGAGTTGTAACTTCAATTTCGGTTATAGTAATAGCCTCATCTTTTATTAATGATAATAAATCGGAAAACTCAGATTCTAAACGTGTTATTATAACATCTATGAAATTAGTAGTTGTAGTAGTATACTGTTCAATAAATGATACATTTTCGGAGGATACTACTATATCCGCTTCGTCAACAAATTGTTCTTTTTCGAGTATTGACTGTGGAACAACTGTTTCAATATAACCTCTGTCAACATCCATATAATTTTGTTTGTTCAATTTATCCATAAGAATCATACTCATTCCTGATGTTGGATTAAGTAAGTCCACTAATTCACCATCGGTTAATTGGTTGATAACTTGATTGCCAAATATAAAACCTAATATCTGGCGGTGGACATGACTATGGCATTGATCTGACTGGCTATCGTAGTATTTATGAAAGAATTTACAATAGATTGAGTTAAAGTTTATATTCTGTTGCTGAATATTCCATGTCAATGGTGGAGCATCGATTAAGCCAGCAACAGCTTTTCTCAGTTGATATGTATTTATATTCTTGGCATAGGCAATGGGGTTCTTTTGATAAGATTGTAAATCGTTTTCATTAGAAGGACTCCATCGACTTGAAGGTCTTAGAGCCAATGTTTTAAGTGCAGACAACTGTACACCACAATAATTTTCGTTAGATTCTTTGACATTAATCGACCAAGTTTCAACGGGAATAGGTTTCGAGAAATAATGATTGTCTGTTTCTGTATTGTTTAGAATAGATTTTAAATCATTACCAAATCTTTCTTGAAGAAATTCAAGGACCTCATTATGAACAGCATAACATGCTTCACTACAGGCATATTCACGTTCGTTTATTAAAATAGCTGATCCAGATCCGGGCTGACAAGCAGTTTTTACATCATAATAACATTTTAGCATGTTACAACCTAGCGTTGTGAATTTAACTTCAAAGTCGTTAGGATTTTCATCTAAGAAAGCTTTGGGGAAATTGGGAGGAATATTTTTCCATGGTATATTCTTAATGATAATATTTTTAAAATACTTACTTCCATTTCTTTGTTGAAGAATCTCCATTGTTTTTCGTTGTGATATACGATGTACTATGTAAGTTGCAATTGCAATATCAGAGACTGTAACAGTTTTCATTATGAAAATGTTAAGAGTATTTATTTATTTTTTTAATATTGATCAATATAATAAAGAAATTTGAGAATTCATTTACCAGAATACTGAGAGGAATCATGGTGGAAGCTGGAGTAAATGGTGATGCTGAAAGTTGGAATAGTGGTGGTGGTTGTGAAGAATATGGGTGTCATCGAAATGATTATTATTATCAACCAACCATTCCACAAATACCATTACAAACAACTCAATATATGATTGTACCTTATTATATGACTTCAGTGCCACATTCAATTTATGTAATTCCACCTTCTTCATGTTACGTTTATGATTTTCCTTCAAAATATTTTTATCAATTACCACCACCACTACCACCACCACCACCACCACCACCACCGCCACCACCACTACCACCACCACCACCACCACCACCACAACCACCGCTACCACAATCATCAGAAATTTATTCCCATTACAGTGTTGAAGTTCAATATAAAATTTCCTTTTTAGAAAAGGAAAAAGAAAATTTAAAATCATGGAAAATTTTACGAAATATTGATGGACATATAACAGAGGTCCCCTGGGGTATATCCTTCATATACATTGCATATGAATATGGTGGGTTACCTCGAGAATTATTTATGAAATATGTTAATGAATGTTGCAATGGTAGTTAAACATTTTCTTTGCAAATAAGCTCAGTGAGTAAATATTGTATATTATTACATCAATGCACCATACACTACACCACCCATTAGTGCACTCATATGTCGCTATTTGATCACCATTATCAATGGGCCTAACATTATTATTAATAATAAAATTAAAAGTATAACCCAGCCAATATTTTTAATTGATTTCAATATAAATTGCCATATATCAGATTGCCCAATGCCTTGAATCACTTCACCAATACCATCTCCTAAAATTTCGGCAATATTTCTTAAAATTGTTCCCTGTTCACATTTATATATATAAAATATTTCTTTATTTTCTAAATTAGAAATAGGTTCATAACCCTTGACAAATTGTGAAAGATAATTGTAGTTATGGGGACAACATATTCCCTTACAGCCCAAATTTAATATGTTTTGGGTTTCTGCAGAATTTGGAATATCAAATTGACAGTTCCAGACTTTTTTATTGAACAATGGATGAGTATTATCATTTAGTATGTCATAGTTAATATAATCAACCCGATTGATAGGGAATTTACAAAATCTGGTCAAATATACTTCTTTTTTTAGGGAATGTCCTTTTCCAACATGGTATCTAAAACAACCACTGTTCTTCCGATTGTATTTGTTCAAATATTCAAGAAAAGCAACACCTACACCTAATAATATCGCAGATTTCAATATCAAACTTTTATGTTTACCAGCCCATTTGGTCATAGTGTTAAAAATTTTAGTTAATTTGGAATCAGTTGGTGAAGGATTACTTTCTAAATATTCAAGAAATTGAGTTTCGTTTTCAAACCCAAGATCTTGGGCAAGTTTATTTACATTGTTAATGTGTTCTTCATAGAGTTTAAATGGGTATTTTTTTAACATATGTTGTTTAAGAGCTTTGTTTTCTATAATATTTAGAATAGGGGATTCTACATCACCATGCAAAATATTTTTCATAATTTTATTAAAATCATTTTGGGATTTAAAATTTAGGTTTTCATTGATAGAATTAATAAAAGATTTGGCTGGGTGATGAAGATTTGACAATTTAATGTTTTCTGTCAAATCTGTCAGATACTTATTTGTATTTAAAAAAGATTTATTTTCATCAACCAAACTTTGGGTGATGTGAATAAAAGGCTGAAGACCATGGTCAATTTCTTTTATCATCAATTCTGTCATGAGCTATTCTTTCTTTTTTAAATAAGTATTAAAAAAGAGTTAATTTTACTGTTTAAAAACAATTAAGTGTTTGGTATGTGAGTCGTGGTAACTGTGCGGCCGGTCTGCTGTGATTGGCTTGATGGAGCACCAATCACGGGTGAAGTGGGCGGAGCCAACGAGAGGATTTTCACTAGTGTGTGTGTGTGTCTTTGTGTCTTTGTGTGTGTGTGTGTGTGTGTGTGTGTCTTTGTGTCTTTGTGTGTGTGTGTGTGTGTCTTTGTGTGTGTGTGTGTGTGTGTGTGTGTGTGTGTGTGTGTGTGTGTGTCTTTGTGTGTGTCTTTGTGTGTGTGTCTTTGTGTGTGTGTCTTTGTGTCTTTGTGTGTGTGTGTGTGTAAGAATGAGTGTGTGTGTATTTGTGAGAATGTGTGTGTGATTCCTGTGTGAGAATACGTTTTCTGTGTCAGAATATATGTGTGTGTGTGTGTGTATGATTCCTATGTGAGAGTACGTTTTATGTGTCAGAATATGTGTGTGTGTGTGTGTGTGTGTGTGTGTGTGTGTGTGTGTGTGTGTGTGTGTGTGTGTGTGTCTTTGTGTGTGTGTGTGTGTGTGTGTGTGTCAGAATGTG
>NW_027189130.1:5316655-5318094 GCF_040958095.1 Procambarus clarkii
ACACACACACAAAGACACACACACTTACACACACAAAGACACACAAAGACACACACACACACACACACACACACACACACAAAGACACACACACTTACACACACACTTACACACACAAAGACACAAAGACACACACACACACACACAAAGACACACACAAAGACACACACACACACACACAAAGACACACACACACACACACACACACACACACAAAGACACAAAGACACACACACACACACACACACACACACCCACAGACACAGGAATCCCAAAAGTTCACCAAAACTCTTATTATACTCACTTTACATTTTTTTTTCTTAAACTAGTTGGGAGAGGTACAGTCTTTGATATGATTGGGAACGGCATTCAACATTTTAAGACCCTTGATTTGAAGAGCAGCATTTCTGGTTTGATTAAGTCGAACTCTTGGAACCGAATGATATCTAGGGGCAGTGTAACAGCACATCATTCTTTTTTTTTTTTATTAGATATGGTATCTCATCCATAAAAAATATTTTGTGGAAAAAAATGGGGTTGACCACCAGCCTGTGGTCAGTGGGGACCCGTGCAAATTTTGTATTGGTTATTTTTTAATTAAGGCAAAAAAAAAGAAGAGAATCAATTAATTCTTTATGGATTTATATATTTTTCCAAATTTTATTGCAAAATAAAACTTATAAACATTTCTATATAATATAAAATTTTTTGATGTTTAAATTTTGTTAATTTTATAAACATAATTTTATTTATCACAGATATTAAATATATAATATTATTAATTTTATGTATAATTTTTTATTTATATTTAAAATAAAAAAACAAAATATACATTTTGATTAAAATATTCATAGTTACTTTATAATTTGAGATAAAATTTAAGAAAACTGAAATAATATTTTCCCCTTTATAGTTAAATTCGATATTTTATATAAAAATAAAACAAACAAAAAGTCACTCAAAGTCATTTTATATATTATTTATTTATTTTATAAACATTTATTTTAAATAAAATTAATAAAAAACTGAAAAAATATATATATATATTCTTTTTATTAAACAAATATTTCATCACTACTTTCATAATCACTACTTCCATATTCTTTGTAGTCGTTACTTGCCTCTGTATCATAATTATAATCTATATTATCACTATTTTCATCATTAATCCATTTGAAGAACGAACAATACATGCCAACTTCAAAATCCCTAAATACAAAATAATAATAATGACTTACAAATGCTAATAACATTATGGGAGTAATAACTTTGCGAATACCAATTTGGATATAATAATATTCATCGAATAATTTAAACCAAGAAGTTGGTAAAATGTTTCCATAAACATCTAAAAATTGTACTTGAATACAACATTTTTCCTGATCATAAAGAATATTCATTGAACCTCGTTCTTTGAAACATCGAAATTTTTAAATTTG
>NW_027189130.1:5318594-5341175 GCF_040958095.1 Procambarus clarkii
TAATAATAATAATTTTTTTATTTGGGGGAACATTGTTGAAAAAACAGAGAATGTGCAGTGACTTAATGTCTAACATATTCAGGGATTTGAGTAGGGGTACCGAGTGATGTCTGGGGCAAGAATTGGATATTGTCCTAATAGCAGCTTGAGTAATTAGAGGACGTAAGTGATTTTGGGTAGTAGAGCCCCAAGCACAAATACCATAGTTGAGATATGGATAGATAAGGGAGTAATAGAGTCACCAGGGCAGGGCGTGGTACAATCTTTATTTAGGTAAGGTACACATAAAGAGATTTACAAAGTTTGTTGGCTTTATAGATAGAGCTAGTACATACAATGCCTAAAGTCACTATTACGCAAAGCGTTTCGGGCAGGAAAAACATTAATGACTACAGCTTAAAACTAATGGGAAAGTTTTGTCAATGTTAAGGGGAACAGGCGTTACTCTCGCTTTTTTTAGAATATCTGGAAAGGTTTGGAGTTCAAGTGACTTGGGCTGATCTAATAGGCTTTAGGTACAGAGACTGGGGATAGTTCCCCGTAAGATAGTCCTTAATGTCAGTACTGGAAGATGGAATATCATTAGCAAGGGATGAACCAATGGAAGAGAAGAACCTATTGAACTCAATAGCAGAATCAGAGGCTGAAAGCTGAGTGTGTGTGTGTGTGCCAGATTTAACCTTGTTTGTGTTAATATGCTATAAAATTTGTGTGAAGATGCTCTGGGAAAATAAAGGAAATCAACCATTCCAATAAATATATTTTTCTAACTACATACATAAATACAATAATTATATTATAAAAAAAACAGTACCACCCAATTTAATATCATAAAATTGTGTAGTGAGTACAATAGGGCATGAATGATAGATACTACTACGAGCCAAGTTTAATTAATAAAGCTTAGGTAGGGGAAAATCAACAGAGGTGGTCACAGCAATAATAACAATTGAGTTGGCCCACCCACATCGGGTGGCCCTGGATGAATTATTAAATAATTAATCATCAGTAGGGGGCCATTTCTTGATATATATTTAGTAAAAATGTAAGGTCCTCAATGAAAGCATTATCTAATTGAGACTTACTAATAGACTCTTGGTAGAAGATAGCATCTGCTATGTCTTCATGCCTGCAAAAATAGGCTGCCGAGTGCAAATGATGAGGATAATTTGAAGAATAATGACGTGCTAAATGTAAGTGTTGATTATACCTTTTACTGGGTATCAGGTAAAAAGGACAATTTCGACATTGACAAGCATTACCCAACAGCCCTACATTTGGTCGGTATTTCTTATACACTTCTTCAAAAGTATCATTTGTTACCTGAACTCCTCGTCCAGAAGCCTCTATTAGGATTTGTGACCTTGTCATGGGGCGCACAATTTCTCTGTGTGTTGATAAATATTCCTGCAACCACAAATCCTTTTTATGTTGAACAATTATATTTTCAAACTCCTTGTAAATATTGAGACAATTCTCCTGGTGAACCCGCTGAGTCACTAAAGCTTGGACGTTATCACTAACATTTGAAGTTAGCCGTTCACGAGAGTCTCTATACTGTAGGGCATGTGCAGTATAAATAAACACGTTGTGTTCATTAAACATATTGTCAATAACCTCTTCCTTTAGACCAACTTCTTTAGCAAAAATTCGCAATGAAAACCAAGATATATCTCCAGCCAGAAAAACATCCCGTAGCTTCTCTACCTTTTTCATATCCACAGCTATGGGGATCTGTTCAATTAACTTTTCCTTAATATTTTGCATGTCCTCGTCTTTAAAATGTTTTCTGGCTGTCTTCTCAACCTCTTCTAAGGTATAAAAATCCTTAAGGGTTAGGTTTTCTGAGGTCGCAATGTAGTTCTTCACCCATTCTTCTTTAAGCTTTTCATCAACAAGTGTTTTGGCAAAGAAATCAGTGAAGGGTGTGGAATTCTTTTCCTGTTTCTTATATTTAGAAAGGCAACGACCAATGTATTCTAAGAGAATCATCCTCACAACTTTGATAACAACTTTATCCTCTAGAGGAGTCTCATCACTTCGTTGATGTAAGTAAAGTATAAACATAGGTTTAATTAGTGACTCACATTTTATGGGTTTTTCCCCCAAATTTCTTTCAAAACTCTCTGTCATGAGTGCTTGGGCCGTGTCATTGATAAGCACTTGCCAATATTTCTTAAAACTTGGTCGGTGGAGATACCCCGATGTTGCTGTTGCTTCTATGTGTGCAATACGCAATCGCACAAACTCAGGCCTAGGCTGAGTTGGGTTTTCAAACAGAATCCTCATCCAGGTCACTCCTAAAGCTGCCATGTGAATGTCAAAATCAATAATGTATGGATTTTTTGTGATTGCATAAGTCGCACACATCGCATAGAGTCTTGTACCCATTAATGGGGCCATAATTTGGGAAGCATCTTGAGAAAAGATCGGGATTATGGCATTAAAGTTATTATCAGATACCAACTCCACTACTTTGCTCTTTTCTATGGCAACCTGGCTCATGATAGTATATGGCCATTTCAGTATACTTCTAACACTATATGACCATGGATTGATTGTTACAGAGTTACTATGTGGAGTATACATGGGAATGCCAGAGATCGTAAACAGTTTTAAAAACTCATATTTATTATTACTATTCAACATCGTGGGGAAATCTCGATCTTGCAAGTCAGATATAGTGGAGTTCATTGTTACTTGACAATAATCATCTGGATCATTTTTAATGCGCATTATCAACTTTTTTTGTTCTTCATAAATCTCCATGAACATTTTACAATCATTTCTATAATCTTCATCTGAATGACCTTTCATCTGAAGACATTTAGTTTCATATTTTCCACCTCTTACTGTTGTACTCAGAATAGTTTCAGCCAGATCTTTTTCATTTTGGAATTTTTCAGTGGTTAATATTACTCTTATTTTATTAAGCAAGGATCTTAACTCTAATTCATATTTTTTAAATTCTTTTTGTTCTAACCGATCTCGAATAGATCTACTACTGAGTTCCTCACTAGCTTGAATTGATTTCAAAATTCTTTCCATTAAAGGTAATACATCTGAAGGAACTGGTTCTTTCTTATTATTAATTTGAATAATAACCGAATTCCATTGTCGAAATACTTCATTCAACTCAAATAATGATATACGACGAAACTGGGGTGAAATGTGACATCCATTATTACCATATATTAATCTAAGTTGTTTCACTTGTTCTTGTTCACAGGGAAAATATACCCACTCATTCAGGTAGAATTTGTCCTTGGCTATACCCCCTGGCAGTAAGAAACCTTTCACTGACAACTTCAGGATCGGTGAAGTTCCATCAGATATGTATCCACCAATTTTCTTCATCTCTTCCTCTAATTCATCTGACGTTTTCGCCCAGAAAAGTGAAGGCATATTGGTACTACCATTGTGCAAACGCGACCTTATATCCAGACTATACTGAACGGGAAAGTCACATCCCACACCTAACACAAAAACCTCACAAATCTTATTCTCAACCTCATTCATTTTGTCAATAACATGACTTGGCTGAATCAATGTTGTATTATGATGGCCGTCAGTAATAAGAAACACTTTGATATACCTTTCCTTACATTGGTAAACCTCATGTACAATAGTTTGTAGGGCACCAGTCAAATCTGTTTGACCATTAGCAAAATCACTATTTATTAGGTTTGTTTCTGATCGTTTTAATTCAACTTTACTGCCAAACACGAACAGATTCGTTCTCCCTACCAAATGAGGTGCCACATATTCGTTCCACCCTGTCATTACACCATTCCAGTAAATGAACATGGATCCTGACACATCTGCCATGAGAATATTGTAGGTACTTGCTTGATGAGACACATTATTCTTTGGATCCGCTCCCGTTAATAATAAATCTGGTACTTTAGCTGGCATCTGGAACACTATGTGAGTCTTCTCTTCACCTTCGACATTCTTCTCTTTAATAATACAGAGTTCCATTTCCAATATCCCAAAATCATTCGTCTCTTGTTCATCATCTTCCTCTATTATAACCATTTCAGGCGGGAGGGGGGGCAACATTAACTGCTGTGTAGATTGTTCTAAAAAAAAAAAAAAAAAAATAATAAACATATATTAAAATAAGAAAAATAAAGGTATATTGTAAAAAATGTATATAAAGATCTATATATTCGTATTATTACCTACCATCCATTGTTTCCTCTTCTAAAAAGGGACTTGGAGTTCTAGATTTGGGGTTCGTTTCAGCTTTTTCCAAGTAATTTCCCATTATGTCAGTTTGTCTTTAAGGAGAGGATGCGAAGGGCATCCTGACTGCTAATAAACTGAAGGCTCAGATGATATTCAACTCCTTTTATATAATCATACAACATGCACTTCACTTCTGTTTCATTGTCACTGATGTATCCAAGATGGACTGTATAGTAGGCATAATGTATTGTAAGATTTTTCTAAGGTACCTGATGTTTGAACACATATGATGTTTAAATATTTTTTTTTATGAAGAAGGTTTGAATCTTTTTCTTATTGGATTATCATCATTGTCTTCAACATTTTCCATTAATTCTTCATCATGTTCTTTTAAATTAAAGAATTGATTGGCATCGTATTCTGCCTGAACCTTACCCCGATTATTAATAAATTCTATTATACCACACATAATTAAACTTATTCCAGTTTGAACTAAGGCATGTATTATTATTGTACTAGAAGAAGTTGGTTGATAGTGTTTCATATCTTTCATGTCTAATGAAAGAAGCATTAATAATTTGTCAACATGTTCATTCTTGTTATTTTCAATGCGTTGTAAACTAATTATAATCTGCTTAAAAATTAGGTTTATTGACGATAAATACTGAGGATATTTCTGGAGAGCAATGTCTTTAATTTGTTCAGAAACATTTTTAAATAATTGAAAGAAGTCTTTAACATAAGAGTGATCTGATAATATGTTTTGTACCAAAGTTATCATATTTATAATATTTTTCAATTCTTCATCGTCCATATCCTCTAGATTTTGATTACCAAATTCATAAATAAATTTAGACATTTCATCATCATTGTTTTTAGGAGAACATTTTTGTTGAATGTATATTTTCAATAGATATCGTCGTAATTCTTTATTATTCTTTTTCACTTTATAATCAAATACATGACTATATAAACTACCTCTATCTTTTTGGGGGAAATGTGGTCTAGGAGATGGCAAATCTGATAGTTCTGGTTGTTTTTGTTGTTCTAGTTTTGATTCTGGTTCCATTTTAGGTTTAGGTCTTGGTTCAAGTTCAAGTATGGGTTCAGGTTCAAGTATGGGTTCGGGTTCAAGTTCAAGTATGGGTTCAGGTTCAAGTATGGGTTCAGGTTCAAGTATGGGTTCGGGTTCGGGTTGTAAAGAAATTTGTGAAAATAAAGGTAATGACGATATTGAATCTGAAGATAGTATTCTTGAGTAATCATCAGATGATGTAGGTAAATATAAATTACTATTAATAATAGATTCCATTTTTATTTACTAAGGTAATAAATGTACATTATATATTTCATCAAACCCCAAAAATATCATAATATTTTGAATGAAATTAGAATCTCGATGGTTGATTGATTTTTCCGTCATAATAAGCTTAGAAAATTGACTAGTTTGCCATTTAATTAATTTATATTAATCTATGTTTTTCCTTGGATAATCTATTAGTTTTACTGACACATAAATCCCATTTTCATTTCTATAACAGTCCCAATGAAATTTTTCGGGATAAATCATACTGAGTAGTAGCGTTTGTAGTTTGAATTCAACTTCACGTCCAGCCATGAATTGACAGAATCGTTCATTGTGATTTGGATTGCATTTAAGATATTCTTTGTATTCGGTTAAATATAGATCTTGACTGGCGGATAAAAACATGAGAATGAGGCGATTTATTTCATTTAATAAACATGCACACGTTGAATTGCTCTTGGTGGCTTTGAAATGAAAAGAACAATGTAAATGTCTACAATCTGGGTTCTTTTTACTATCTGCATAAAAATTAATAGTCTTCAAAGAATCTTGATATCCTCTAATTAGATTTTTGGAGAGCATTTGACAAAGATTAGTTATACTATGTGAAGGTGGTGGAAAATTATTACGTTTATTATAAACTTGTATAGGTTTTGGTATGGAATACTCATCTAATTTAATTTCTTCTCCAAATTTATAGATAGTTGAACTCCTTATATTAAAGACAGTAAGATACTGCAATACCGGTAATTTAAAAAGGATTTGATTAATTCCATAAACCCAAGCATATTTTACATTAAACTTGGTTACTAACAATTCTAGGCACTTATTCAAATCATCATCGTCATCATCACTAATCATTTCATCTTCATCTGCCTTTAAATGTAGAGATGTATAAATATTTTTAAGAGGGAAATGAAAAGCTGATTTATCTACATTACAAAAACCATTAGACATATTTACTACTAAAACAGAAGCTTCATAAAGAATATGATTTTTATAAAGACGGGGATTATAGTAACTATCATTTGGTTCATAAGATGTTTTTTGAATGTAGTTGAAAGCTAACAATAAACAATTATTGTCCATTTTTATATATATATATATTATAAATGTTAGAAGATTGCATGTTATATATAGTATAATATATATTTAATTATTTATTTACATATTTTTTTTATTTATATATAAACGATTCGATTATTATTATTATTATTATCATCATTATTACTATTATTAATAATATTATTCTTAATATTATTAACTGCAGCATTAGTCGTAGCAGTATCGATAGTAATAGTTGTACCAATATTATCAATAGGGTTATTTGTAATTGTATTAGTAAGTATATTATTATTATTATTATTATTAGATATTGATAGAGAATTATTATTTATGGTTGGTGAAGCTTCTTTAGATGCCAATGGGTAAGTGTGATCTTCCAAATTAGAGATTGTATTTACATTCATATGACGATAACGGTGTCGTAGGGCCATTCGTGCATTGCTACCCCAGTGAATACTTTCATCATTTATAAGCAATTGGTTAACTTCACCAACGCCATCCTCACCACTAAATTCTTCATCTTCTTCATTTCCACCTTCCATTATTATTTCACCTTGATTAATATAACTTTTTAAAAATTCCTTAACGTTTGAATGTCCTAAAATTTCACTAATAATTTTAAAAGGTAAAATATGATTCTTACCTAATTGTCTTGAAAGACTGTTAAAAGTACGTGTAGCAAAATCAGCTCGGAGTGAATGGAGACCTGCCCCTTTTAAATCTTCTTGAACACTATATTCTTCATTAGGAGATAATTTCTGATTTCTTTCTTTAGCAACTTTCCAAAGATAACTTTTAAAAACTTTATGTGTACTCTGGTAACTAGAATAAAAAATAGGTTTATCCAAATGATCAGCTATATTTGTCCCAGGATATTTCAGTAGAGTTAATCGTAACATCTTCTTATTTGCATAGGGAATGAGGTATTGAATAAAAAAAGTGGAAGCCCCTCCTTTTAATAAGGGAATGTTGCGATCCTTACCGTGTTTACTGTATACTACTGGCAAAACAACAGTCTGAGTGGCTGGGTAATATGCATCTACAACATTACGATAAGTTACATTGTTGGCTTCTTTGGCTCGAAGACCTGTATGGTATATAAGTAAAATTTTGTAAGCATGTTCAGACTGAGAAAAATTCCATATTCTAGCAACCGTCTGAGCGATCAAACGGCTATCTAAAATAGGCTTATTGTTACGGCGTAAATTAACAGATGTACGAGGAAGACGCATTTCTTGTCCAAGAATGGGACCTTCGATGTACTTGTTTAGTGTTCGAACGTTGGTTAGACGCGTCATATATTTTAAATTGGCATCCCGGTTTAAATATACATTATATATATTTATCAAATCTGGTGTAACCGGTGCCTCCCGACCGACTTGCTGAAGCTTAAAACGGCCAAATTTTTCAAACGTACACTTGTAATTCTTCAAACTAGATGGGTTAAGTAATAAACGTTTTTTGCGCCTTTGTAGTGTGGATATAGGAGGAGAAGATTGTTGTTTATTGGTTTCTTCATCTTCATTTTCGACATATGTTATAATTTCTCGTTGCGTACGTGGATTAAAAATAGGACGATTGAATTCCTGTTTTATACATTCCAAATCACTTTGGTTTAGGTATTTACTAAATATTTGATCAATAACATGTTCATCCATTTTTTTATATATTTACCAAAAATTTTATATTAGAGGGGGTAAGTATATGTGTATTAGAGGAATAGTAATGAATAGGAATATATATGTGCTGAAGCACAATATAATACTTGTATAATTTACATAAGTTAAGCTTACAGGCACAGAAAACATTTCACCCATATATTTTGTATAATTATTTGTTATAATTTCTTTCATTTGAGCAATTTTATCTAAACAAGAAAGACTAGGATTATTATTATTATTATTATTATTATTGTTAATATTACTAATTTTGTTATTAAGGTTCCCTGCAGTTATCTCATGTTGAAAATTCCGAATTTGTCGTATATCTTTGCTTATATTATCATAAATAAACTTTTCTAAATCAGGAATAATATAGAGATAATATACAGATACAATTTGTTGAAGTTTTTCTTTACGCAAATCAATACTAAACATGCTATTTAATGATATACCGACTAAACTAAAAATTAAACTATAATTTTGTGATGGTAATAAAATAGATAAAAATATAGAGGCTATATTAAATATATTCATAATTTTAGAACATAACGAATATAATCGAGATATTGAACAAAAATTTTCATAATTTTTATAAATTTTATCAATTTCATCAATATATTGTTCAATTATTAAATTATCTAATTCTAAAAGTATGTTATTTTCATGTTGTAAGCCGTTATTACTATTCATTGTAATTATTTTTTGTATTATTTAAAAAATATAATGTTGGATATATCTAATACAAAAATTTACTATTGTTTACAATGTTCAGGATTTTTCTGTTGGATTCTTAATATTCCCATCGAGTATAAATATTGTCCCAAGTGTTTTTCAACAGCCACAATTAATGTCTACATTAAAGATGCCAAGTTCTTATTGGATGCGTCAATTACTAATGAAATTTGCGAGCGAGGAAATACTAATAAAGAATTCAAACTTCATGAATGTACTAAACACTCAGATTATACCTCATTTATGGAAAAAAGTTCCCAATCTGGAAGAAGAATGTTTTCTCTTATTCTCATCCCCCCCTGTAGCACCTGAGGGTAGATTAAAATTTCAACAGAATGCGGTAACACAACCAAATTTATCCTCATTACAAACAATATCTGTAATCTATTTAAATAAAAGTGATACAAATATGTTGAGTATCACCAGTAACGGTATTTTAAAAATAAATGTTTCTCAGGAAATTGGAGAAATTTTATTAGTAGCTATACTATTTATTAAATCAATTGGAAAAACATATGTTATTATATCAGTCGAAGATAATAGTATTAGTGTAGTATGTATTTTAAAAAATCATATTAAAAGAGGAAAATTTTTTAATCAACAACTTTCCCAATTTCGTAAAAGCTATATCTATACCAACTTTTCAGTATACAGCCACTTGGAAATATTTAAACAATTATTGAGAGGAACCAATACCCTTTAAAACCTGTGGATTATTACATCGACATATGGCACAAAATAACTTGTCAAAGTTATCCATCTGGTAACAAGAAATACATATACCATGCCCACAATGTAACATTATAAGATCTTTATCGCTATTTTCATTTAAACAAATTGGACAAGTAAAGCGGACATATTTGGAATATATGGCTAAAGCTTCTGGAAGATTTTGCTGTTGGAGATAACAGTCTTCCTGGTCTTCATTTTTTATAGTGATGTGATCATAATTCCATAAAATATATACTTCAGCTTCTACCAAGTTTTTATTATCAACATAACAATTATTGATGTTAGATAATTCATGAAATTTACTGTACATTTGTAATGATGATCTTTTTTTATCCTTATTACGTTTTTTTCTTTTTCGTTTTCGTTTTCGTTTAAGATAATGTCGATTTCTTTTGGGATCTTGTAAATAAAGTAAATAAATATTTTCTCTTTTAGTTATCATTTTTTATTAATTTTATACGTCCTGTGAGTGCGAGATGATGGAGAAGTTTTAGTGGATTTTTTAAATGGTGTGTCTGTAAACGATATGTCATTAGTGTATATATGTTACTTTTTAAATACTCAAGAGGTCGGCGACACATTTTGTTTTTTTGGGGAATAGTTAAAGAAGTAGTTGACTCTTCCACAGAAAAAACATATGCTATTTCAGGAAATTCTGATAATGTACAACATATATTATTCTTTTGGGGGGAAGTAGGATGGTAGATGAGTTGGCCTTGTTCTACGAAAAAATGATAATTTTGAGGCATAATATGAACAAAAACATTTTCACGTTCATTTTTAGTATTTTTATTATTATGTTTATATACAGCCATAGAGTATGGTATGAGTGGTAAAGATTCTTTTTCTATTGTCTTTCTTTTATTGTTTAGTATCAGATTTTTACTTACTTCAATCTGATTTGGTGAAAAATATATAAATAAATAAAACCAAATAATAATACTAAGAATAGTAAGAATAACGAAAAATAAAATATCATAATACATACACATTTTTTGTATAATTAAATATTTAGTCTAGTGACTATTCTTCGCGATGGTAAATCTGGAGAGGTAAGACTTTTTAAAAATAATTGATAAAATATATTATCATTATCATTAGCATTACATGATGATATATCTGATAATACCATTTGAGCTTCTCGTGGAGTTAACTGTAATCCCTCTTTTTTTTCTCCATTTTCTCTCTCATGTGTAGGACAATTGTTTTTATTCATAGCACATCTCACACTCTCTATATCCCATTGCACTGTACTAGGTGGACTAATAATACGGACGTGTTCCAACGAAGTTTGAATCATAGTTGTAGATAAATGTTCAATACCCTCCTTTATTTTCAATTCATTATCTTGGAAAAGTTTTTCAAATATTTTAGTTATATTTTCATCATGTTTTGTAATTTTTAAAAACTTCTTTGGATTCCCTAATATCGACTGTGAGGTGGTGAGATTAGATGACCCAAAGGCTGGAGGAGGTGGTAACACTTTCATATTTCAAATATAAAAATAATAAGATCAAATAAGACAATGATCAGTTTATCAAAGTGTGATATTTCTACAAACAACTCTTAGTCTTTATAACACCCACTGTCCTATGCTTACAAAACAAGTCACAAGCAAAAGACTTAACAATCCTTGGCTTACAAAGGGAATACTTAAATCCATTAACAAAAAACACGACCTTGAGAAGAAGTATAGGCTAGGAACAGTCTCCAAAGATTTCTCAAAGAATTACTCGTTATTGCTATCTAAAATAATTAGACGAGCCAAAACTAAATACTATGAAGATAAATTTACCCAAATAAAGAGCAACATTAAAAAAACTTGGAGCACAATTTCACAAATATTGGGATCAAAGAAGATTTTAAATAACAAACCAACACTCCTTTCCAATAACGTTGGTCAGCTTTCAGCCTCTGATTCTGCTATTGAGTTCAATAGGTTCTTCTCTTCCATTGGGTCATCCCTTGCAAATGATATTCCATCTTCCTGTACTGATGTTAAGGACTATCTTACAGGTAACTATCCACAGTCTCTGTACCTAAAGCCTACTAGTTCCACTGATGTCAATGAAATAATCCTTTCCCTTAAAACCAAGTCTAGTGCCCTCGAGGAGATACCAACTTTAATTTACAAAAAAGCCTCCAGATCTCTAGCCCCTGCTATTGCATTGCTCTTCAACAAGTCACTTGAACTCCAAACCTTTCCTGACATTCTAAAAAAAGCAAGAGTAACCCCTGTCTACAAATGTGGTGATCTCACTGATGTTAACAACTATAGACCTATATCAATCCTGCCTAACTTGTCAAAAATATTCGAAAAGCTAATCTACAAGCAGCTTTACTCTTTTCTAGCCAAACACAATATACTTAGCTCTTGTCAATATGGCTTCAGACCCAAAAAAAGCACTAACGATGCACTTATTAGTATGATTAACGTAATTCACGCAGCTCTTGATAAAAAGGAGTTTCCTGTTGGGTTATTTGTGGACCTGCGTAAGGCTTTTGACACTGTCAACCATCAAAACCTTCTTCTTAAATTACATCATTATGGAGTCAGAGGACACTCCCTGCAATACCTCAAATCTTATCTTACTGACAGGCTCCAGTATGTTTCTGTGAATAATACAATTTCTCCCACCCTACCCATCAACATTGGTGTTCCTCAGGGCAGCATACTTGGCCCTCTCCTCTTTCTCATCTACATTAATGACCTTCCAAATGCCTCCCAACACCTCAAACCAATTCTATTTGCTGACGACACAACCTTCATTTACTCCAGTCCTGACCCCCTTGCTCTAAATGCCACAGTAAATACTGAGCTAGAGAAAGTCCATCTTTGGCTAACTGCCAACAAACTCACCCTTAACATTGACAAAACGTTTTATATTCTGTTTGGCAATAAATCCTCTAATCAGATAAATCTCAAAATAAACAATACCCAAATTTGTAACAAATTAGATGGCAAATTCCTTGGCGTTCTCATCGACCACAAGCTGAATTTCCAGGGTCACATTCTAAATATATCAAAAAAAGTTTCAAAAACTGTTGGCATTCTTTCTAAGATCAGATATTATGTACCCCGCCCTGCTCTGGTTACTCTCTATTACTCCCTCATCTATCCATACCTCAACTATGGTATTTGTGCTTGGGGTTCTACTACCCAAAATCATTTACGTCCTCTCATTACCCAACACAAAGCTGCTATTAGGACAATAACCAACTCTGGCCCCAGACATCACTCGGTACCCTTACTCAAATCTCTGAATATGTTAGATATTAAGTCACTGCACATTCTCTCTTGTGTATTATACATATATAAAACGCTGAACTGTAATGCCAATCCTGACCTCAAAAGCTTCATTGAAGGTTGTAACAGAACCCATGAGCACCACACCAGGAATAAATACAGTTTTGATATTCCTAGAGTACGACTTAATCAAACTAGAAATGCTCTACAAATCAAGGGACCCAGAATGTGGAATGACCTTCCCAACCATGTTAAAGACTGTACCTCTCTCAACCAGTTTAAGATAAAAACTAAACAATACCTAATAAATTCCCTGTAACCCACCTCACTCCTTTATTGTCAACCCATGTCTGTTATTTTATTTTATTATTATTATATTTTTTTTTAATCAACACTGTTTGTCAACCTATTGTATTTGTGCTGCTTTTTCAGTCATGTTCCCCCTTTTTTTATCTTTATTTGTATTTGTTTTCAACACTTTTTATTCTTTATGCTCAATTAGTATTAAGTTCTAGATATTAATGTTTTTCTTGCCCGAAACGCATTGCGTAATAGTGGCTTTAGGCATTGTATGTACTAGCTCTATCTATATATCAATCCATTAATGTAACATCACTTGTATGTATGTACCTTACCTGAATAAACATATTTATTTATTTATTTTATTTTATATTTTAAAATTACATGAGGCACAGAAACATCAAAATGTCAATACCCATTTGTTACATTTATACAATCCCCAAAATATTGGAAATAAAAAAAATTGGGATTTGGAAGAATTTCCGTTAGTTTATGATTCAAAGTTATATAAGTTTATCACATATGTAAAAGAATACAAATCTAAATTAGGAAGTAATGTAGCTATTATTGAAAAATTTGATAAACATTTTTTATCTTGCTCGCCTCAGTATGTATTAGGACATTACCTCATGGGTGATACAGGTGTTAACAGATATTATCAAGAATTTCAAACAAAATTAGGTGATATTAGCCATATATCGGGAAGTTTTGCCCTAGGTAACATGTTAACTCCAAATTTGGATTATACAATGTGGATTAGGTCTGAAGATTTACAGCTCCATCGTATATTTGTTGGTCAAGTATTTCTGACAGTTTCACAAATGCGTCAACTAATAAGTCAGTCTCCATACAGAAAACATCAAATACTAGGTTTCAGTGATGTTACTACACCTTCGAATTTTGAAAAATTGGTTAACGAAGAAAATGCTGCCCAGTTCTTTGATTTTATTCCATTTCTTCGTAACCATTCAAAATCAGTTCTTGAAAAAGATATGGTATATATTACTGAAAAAATTGTATATTGTAAAACTTAAAGTAATGTAATTTCAAATAAAAAATGAATAAACAGGAATCAACTAAAATTATTAATACCTTAGATCAATTATTATTGCTTCCTATAGGTAAATTATATGGACAAATTCAAGATATAAATGATACAGCTATTATAAAGAAGATTTTAGATGATTTTAATGATATTATTATTAAAGGAAATGAAAATATTCAAAAAATCATTGATCCAAATCTCTTAGCATTTTCTAACAAAACTAATATTCAAAATTTCAAAGCAAATATAGAAGCACTTCTTTGTGGTGACCTTTATTTTTTAAGAAAATTAACATTTATATATGGAACAAAAGTACGAGAAATGTTCCGGATACATATTCAGACTAAATATCCATATTATATTTATTGTAATTATTTACAAGATGTAAATATGTTGCTTACGTGTCTTAATGATTGTGAAATATATGATGAAAAATCTCTATGTACAATATTTAATGATGATAATATATATAATAATATCCAGGCAATTATAATTTGGACAAGATTTAAAGAGTGGTTTAAAATTTATCCATACTGTTCCATTCTTAAACAAATTTCAAAATTAGAAACAAGTGAGAGTTTTATAGAATTTATGCGTTTACATAATAAAATTAATACTGGATGTTTTCGATATAGTCTTGTAAATTTTGGAGATCGAATTTTTCTCATAAGAGACAAATATAAACGAAGATTTTGTAATGAAAGTTTAGTACACAATGAAAAAAAAAATATTATAGAAGATGCTTCCCATCCTTTAGCTACCATTCTAGATGAGCAGTTATATTGGAACTGTAGTAATTCAATGGATATTGAAAGTTTATTGCAAACTTCATCTTTTGAGAAAGCAGTTTTTAATAAAGGATGTAAAGCTCTATGTAATCCACATAATTATAATTTAGCTAAAACCTACTTATATCCTAATTCAAAAATACATCCCATTGACCCAAATTTTAATAAAAAATTTATTTATGTATGTGAAACTGGGTCGATTTTGAGGTTAATATCATTGGAACTTCAAGAACATTCTCTTAGACATTACACCGTTATACATCCCACAAATATATTTAATTACCATAATACTATTATACTTTTGTTATTTATCATAATAATAATATTAATTGTTTACTTTTATTTATACATATATAAAAATATATAATGACTATAGTTAGTATAGAAACTATTACCCCCAGCAACGACCCTAACCCCAGCAACACCCCTAACCCTAACCCCAGCAACACCCCTAACCCTAACCCCAGCAACACCCCTAACCCTAACACCAGCAACAACCCTAACCCTAACCCCAGCAACACCCCTAACCCTAACCCTAACCTCAGTAACAACCCTAACCCTAACCCCATCAACAACCCTAACCCTAACCCCAGCAACACCCCTAACCCTAACCCTAACCTCAGCAACAACCCTAACCCTAACCCCAGCAACAACCCTAACCCCATCAACAACCCTAACCCCAGCAACGACCCTAACCCCAGCAACGACCCTAACCCCAGCAACGACCCTAACCCCAACAACACCCCTAACCCCAGCAACCCCCCTAACCCTAATTCTAGCAACAACCCTTAAATTCAAGTGACAACCCTAATAATTCCAGCAACAACCCTAATCTCAGCAACACCAACCCGATCTCAAGTCCTACCTCCAACTCCACCAACCTTAACCAACCTAATAATCAAAATTCAAATAACATTATAAATAATCGCCAAACAAAAGTTATATTAAAACTAATTACAATTACACTTATGACATCTGTTTTTGGTACAGTTTTATATATTCTTGGAGATAATATGGTAAATAGAAAAATTTATGAATGCATAACCCCTTATTTGTTATCTCATATACAAAATAATTTGAATAATTATTCGATAATTTCTAATTAAAAACATACAGAGTCAGTACCTGATGTGAATTCAATTTTAATATTTAAAATAATTTTAAACACTTATAATTTGTAATAAAAAAAAAAAAAAAAAAAAAAAGTGTGTCATACTTCTCAAATTTAGGTAGGCTATGATATAAAAACAGCATTTATTACACATTTTTACACATCCAAAGTATAATAATAGCATTAAACTTATAGTTAAAAACTAATCCTTAATAATATAGTCTATTAGAACAGTTTGATCAATTTGTTGGTTTCCTGATATAAAGTGAATTTTGGATAATGTAATTCCACTATTCACCTTTTCAAAATTTTCCTCTAGATAATGGGAAAAAAGAGCATTACACTCACAACAAAACATTTTATCTCCAACATAAATGAACTTGTTTCCCTTAAACTCTTTAATATCATATAAGGCATCACTATAATATTCATACTTTAAAGGTTCTCTTTCACTTAGGTTGAGTTCATCTATCATTTCATAATATCCTGAAGTGCTCATATAAAAACTACCCTCAGCCATTGCACTTGGGATTGAACTCTTTTTTTCTAGTGGCCATGTCATTAAAAGAACATCAGGATGATATTTATTATTAATTGCCTCAGAGATATTTATATTATCAACCTCCATCCATGATATAGAATTTATGTTTGAGTAATTATCAGTAGCTTTCACGTCCACATTTCTTAATCTCAATAGATTTTCAATGAATGCAGTGCCAGCAAAAACACTTACAAGAGAACCTTCACCTGTGAATTTAATAATTGCATCTATTTCTATTTCTAGTGGCAAATAATGATCAAATACTCCTCGTAGCATTCTACACAAATCAGGAAAAATATGAAGACAGTTAATTATATACACAATTTCTTCTTCCAATGGGTAAATTGAAGAAAACTTCTTGGATATTTTATTCCTTTTTACATCTAGTGAGAAATCCATCTGTTTCTCCAACTGCCTTTTTTCTTCATCTGGTGTTATTATTGTGTATATCTTCTTTTCATCTGCATTCAAGATAAAATTCCACCACTCTGCAGCGTTCGAAGATGATATTTTATCTTGGAATTTTCTTATAAATAACTTTGGTAACTTTCCACCACGAGTGGGAATTTCATCAAATTCTGAAAAAAAAACTATCAAAAAGGACTTTTCGACAGCCTCTGTTCAATAAAACTGTCCCACACACATGGCACGGTATTTCATATGCATGTTGTGTGTTGAAATGTATTACTAAGTAGTACATTGCAAAGAACTTTTTCTGGCAAATATCACAGGCAAAACATTTTCTTGTCAAAATTTTGGACAGATAATTACCATTGCAGATTTCTCTCTCACACCGATCACAGTTTGTATGGGTCAGGTAAGACTGATGATCAAATAAAAAAATGACTTTATCACCCTTGTATGTTGAAATATTCTTAAAAAAACTTTTAGGAGATGTCATTATCAGCACTTGATTATAACAGTCAGTTCCACCACTAGTAATCTCTTCACCATTCACAAAGGCTTCACCTCTCCATTCCAATTGACGTAGTTCTTGTTCAAGTTGAGTCCAACCATTAGAGGGTGATGATATTAGTAGTCGAACATTTTGATCCATAATAAATTTTTGAATGGTTGAACCCATCTCATATTCTGGTTTTGTGTCTGGTCTCACTATATATTTTTTTTGTTCATAAGTCAGATTTCGCCACATAATCTTTGCAACCGGACTTTCCCATATTTTGCTAGTGTCTGTTATTTGGGTTATAATATCATTGCCTAGTGGCCTAAACTGATGATTTTCATTTTCAATAAACTTGTTAAAAACAGAAATTACTTTTCTCCATATGTCGGTGCCAGTCATAATGTTCAATCCAATCTACCACCTGTAAAATCAAATGTATGATAGGTTAAATTTTTACAGACATATTGTGCAAATTAATGTTTATATATATTTCATATTTCAATCAGAGGAAAAAAAAAAAGATAAGCCTTATCATTTTGTGCTGAAGGTCGGTTATTTTAATAGTTTATTTACATTGTTTATGTATCAACTTTTGTGGTAAGATATGATTAATTCCAAACGATGTCATTCCTACCACATTAGAAAACATTTTCACTGATTATGACCATTATTGTAATTTTTTATTAAAAAAAATGTTAATTATTAGTAAAAAATCATATGATTACAACAAGATTCAGAACAGAATAATTAATTGAAAAAAAAAATAATAATGTATTTCTTGGACCAATCTTCTGAAGGCTTTGTTGTTCTGTTGTAGCTAGTTAATATAAAGCTTCCATATAGAAGTCATCGTCCAATGTTCATTTTCTCCATCTTCATTTTCTCCATCTTCATTTTCTCCATCTTCATCTTGTTTTACCTCAGTGCAACATCCTTTATAATCAGGGTTGTAGAGAGCTGTAAACTCATTCTGTAAATAAACTTTCTGATTGAGTAATCTCAAATGTTCAGGTAAGCTTAAATCCACTCCTGCATATTTTTTGGCAATCTCTGCCATTACCTTAACCCATTCTATAACACTTTCAATTTTACTGTAGCATACTTCTATTCTTCCCAAACCGAGGTGAACAGGCGTTATGATCTGTGACTCCAAACGGAAGTTATCATATAACATTTCTACTGCTCGTATTTTCATAATTCTTTGAACTAAATTATTACAGTTTCTTTTTTTTGGATTTGTAGCCTCATACTGCTGCTTTTCAATCTCCGCTAAGCTCCTTATGCGTGCAATAAATTTGGGGATATCTTCATAATCCACTACACAATGCCCAATGGCGATAGTCACAATCACATCATTAACAGAAGCTGGATAAAAAGAGTCATCCAGCACCTGTGGCCGGTATATCCCGTCCTCACTTGATGGCACCACTGTCCATTTGGAGGGGGGGTTTTCGGGAGAAGCCTTACTTGATGGCGCCGCTGTCCATTGGGAGGGGGGGTGTTCATGAGAATCCTTACTTGATGGAGCCGCTGTCAATTTGGAGGGGGGGTGGTTTTCAGGAGAATCCTTACTTGATGGCGCCGCTGTCCATTTGGAGGGGGGGGGGATCAGGAGAATCCTTACTTGATGGCGCCGCTGTCCATTTGGAGGGGGAGGGTTCAGGAGAATCCTTACTTGATGGCACCGCTGCTGTCCATTTGGAGGGGGAGTGGGTTTCGGGAGAATCCTGACTTGATGGTGGTGCTGCTGCTGCTGTCCATTTGGAGGGGGAAGTTTCGGGAGAATCCTGAGTTGATGGTGGTGGTGCTGCTGCTGTCCATTTGGAGGGGGAAGTTTCGGGAGAATCCTGACTTGATGGTGGTGCTGCTGTTGCTGTCCATTTGGAGGGGGGGTGGGTTTCGGGAGAATCCTGACTTGATGGTGATGGTGCTGCTGCTGTCCATTTGGAGGGGGGGTGGGTTTCGGGAGAATCCTGACTTGATGGTGGTGGTGCTGCTGCTGTCCATTTGGAGGGGGGGTGGGTTTCGGGAGAATCCTGACTTGATGGTGGTGGTGCTGCTGCTGTCCATTTGGAGGGGGAAGTTTCGGGAGAATCCTGACTTGATGGTGGTGCTGCTGCTGCTGTCCATTTGGAGGGGGAGGGTTCGGGAGCAGACTCACAGATAGTGTTGTCATCACTAATTTGTGCCATTCCTGACTGAAGAAGGAGTGATTTACAATTACACTGTTTATTATTATTATTATTATTACTATTTTATTTATTTTCTCACAATGCTACCCACCATCCGTCTGTCCTCGTTTAGTTCCATAGTGAGAATGAGCTTAGAGTTTTTTTTTTATCCCACTTAAGTACACATTAGAGAGTTGCGCCAGCATGTTTCTCTACACTTTGGTGGCCAATTTAAATCTGGTTCTCCCCCCCCCCCAAAAAAGCAGCTCCCAACCACCTCGGTGAGATCACTCTAATTTATCATTGTGGGTCGGTTGTTTAATCTAGGAAAGTCTCTTAAGAAAGCAACTGGTGAAAGCGGCAAGTATCACTAATTTCCCATTCTTCAGACATCAGTTGTTCTTTGGAAGACTATTTCCATTATCAACTTATAATTATTTAAATACATAATACTTTAAATCTTCCACAGCTCTCTTCCAGAATCCAATCATTAGATGTTCTAGACCTTCATTAAGTATGAATTGTTTAAGGTGTAAATGGGGAATTTGGATGGTGGTATCTATCTTTTCATGCAATGTGGCTACATTCCAACATTCTGTTTCAGTATCCGAAACCAAACTTTTTACAATCTTCCGAGTGCATTGGGCTACTAAACTACAATTTTTTCTCATCTGAGATGATAATAAACCCTCATCTTTCAAGATAAAACTACAAATTTTATCCTTTTCCCCAGTTTGAATTATATTTATAAAGAGTTTGGGATTACGGGTTACAAAAATTATACATTCTCTCTTATAATAAGGATAATAGATGATAATCATTTCGATAAAAAATGATCCATATTCTGTCACCCCTAAGCGAGCAATTAGTGCATTATATTTTTTAGTTTTTTCCACATGATAAACTCTGTCAATGCTTTTGAAGTCATTACAAAATTTTAAGTCAATGATGTATATATTGTCACAGTCTTCATCACCATCACTAAAAATGCGACAAGAATAGTTTTCATATTTAAACCATACTCTGTCATTAATTTCATTAACCAAAGTTTCATATAAATTTTTCATGTATGGTTCCATATATTTTATGGTCTGACATTTTTTGGTTTTACATAAACTATATTGGTTGATTTGATACCAGGAATTATCAACCTCTTTTTCAAAACATTTCACCCATTTTTCATAAACATCATATTGTCCAGTTGATTTCCAATTAATGTGTTCAAACATCAGGTACCTAAAATAAAAATCTCGCTTGAAATAGTTTTTTGTTAACAGAAATTCTTCTTCATCACATTTGTAGTATGTCGACCAAAGTGGAATTGATATTCCATCGATTCGCATCATCTCTCTTTCTTCTTCATCACATTTGTAGTATGTCGACCAAAGTGGAATTGATATTCCATCGATTCGCATCATCTCTCTTAAAGTTTCTTTTTCCTCTTCTGAAGCTTGAACCATCTTTAGAAATGTAAGAGGGTCCTTGGCAAAGGATTTATATCCATTGTTATTGCTTCTTATATTAAAATTTTCGTCATAAACACATAATATTGTATATCTTTCATCTATATTTGAAATAAGTTCGATGAAGAATCCTTCGTTTTCTATTTGACATCGTAGTATAAATTGAAATTGTGATGCTAGTGGTTTCCCTTCCTCGTTAGATCCCATCCATATTTTCAAGGAATAAAGAGTTTGTATTTCTGTTTCAAACAAAAAATTTGATGGTAATATTAAATCTCGTTCTAATGTAATATTTAGTCCACAATTATAAAAGTATTGAATATAGTTAGACAATTGTAAACTTGATGTAATTGAAGGTACAAAAGATTTGAAATTCTCACATTCCGTAGTAAACATCATCTTGTCGAAAGGAATCATTATGCAAAAAGAAAAAAAAAAAAATCTCTAATAAAATGTCAATTTACCCCTAAATGGCCTCTCTGGCAAAAGAATGTTGAAAATTATCTCAAATTTTTTTTGGTTAAAGCTGTGTATGTGGATATTGGTATCCCAGATGGTTTTTCTCCTCCTCTATTACTTTTGATTCTTTCCCGCAACATCCTGGATTGCTATGGGAGGGGAATCCACAAAAAACTTAACGACTCTTCCTTAGTTGGTTAGTATCCTCACAGCTCTCTTACATCTCGGCCTGTCACAGTCTGTTAAAAAAAAATCCATTATAGTAGAAGAAATAAGGAGACTGATTGACCTAGTTGTGTGAGAACCATGAGCAAACAATAGTCACTCTCCCTTTTTCAATATAATAACAGATATGACAGCCACACCATCAGGAGATCCACACACACACCCCCCCCCCCCTCACAAATGAAATGAGAACACTGACCTGCTCGCGTGAATGGAGAGAAACTATGAAGCAAGAGAGGGTGACTCTGTCTTATATTGACAGGAAACAGGAAACTCTCTTTAAAAAAAAAAAAAAAAAAATACAGTTTGGAGATTAATTTTTAAAATTAAATGTTGTAAATGAATTGGAATGGTGGTATCCATTTTTTCATGTCTTGTTCCATATATGTTATAGTCGGACAATTTTTTTTTTTCAAAATGGGTTCAAACATCAAATAACTAAAATATTTATCTCGCCCAAAATAGCTTTGTTCTTCTCTTAACCAAAGTTCTTCTTCATAATAACTTTTGTAGTATGTCAACAAAGGTGGAATCGATATTCCGTCGATTTGCACTAAAGCTTCTTTTTCCTCTTCTGAAGCTTGAACCATCTTTAGAAAAAGACTAGGGTCTTTGATAAAGGATTTATACCCACTTTTAT